>NC_057798.1:525898089-525902688 GCF_018294505.1 Triticum aestivum
CTCGCTCCGCCACGCCCGTGGTGCCTGTCGGTGCCGCTCCTCCTGGTCGGCCCCATCTCGCCAGACCTCCACGCCGCCCGCGCCGCCCCGCCATGGCCCCTCCGCCGCCGGCCTCGCCTCCGGCCGGATCTGGCCGGACACGGCCGGATCCGCCCGGCCCCGCTGTCCCCGACCCCGCCGGCGCCTCCTCCGGCCACCGCAAACTCCATATCCGGCGAACCTCGAGCTCGGGCCCGATCTAGATGCAATCTGAGGTTGACTTTCCCCCCTCCAAATTTCGTCTAAGTCCCCAGTCTGTGTAATTTTCATGTCATGTTTGACCTGTCGTATCTCTGCATCCGTAGCTCCGTTTCGTGCGTGTAATATGTCTAATTGTTCGCCTCAACGAGTACTTCATTTCATTCCATTGCATCATTATCAGTTGAGGTCATCTTGATGCCTGAATCATTGTTGTAAGAGTGCTTCATAATGTTTTCTGCTGTCTGTTAACAGAACGAGCTCTTTTGTCATTTTTGCCATGATTGATGTGTGCATCCTATGAGGTTGATGTCTACATGTGTTTTGATCTATGCCATGTCTTCTTTACAGAGGTGCTTACCATGTATTTTTGTGATCAATGTGGTGACTAGCACAAGCATGCAAACTAGGCATCGTGATGTTGCTGATTTTAGTCCCTGTTCTGTTGTTATTTTTATGCCATGTAAACATGATGCTACAGAGAGATCCATGCATATTTTGAGATACTTCAGTAAGGGTGTTTTGAACATATGGTTATGATCTATCCATCCCTTCCCTTGGTTGCAATTATGGAGTAGCCTAGCATGTCATTTTGGTGCTCTACTTTTGCTTCAAAATGTTTCCTGGCAGATTGTTTACTTGTTATTCAATTTTGCCAAGGTTGTTATAGTTGATCCTTGCATGCTACGGACTTGTTCTTGCCTTGGTTGGTTACATAAACATGTCTTCTTGATGATGCTATGCTTATCTTGTCATGCAATGACTTGTGGTGAGTGAATCGAGCTTGTTAAGTAGGGTACTTGCTGTTGCTGTTTTGCTAGGCTGAATCTGTTATTTCATGATGCTATGTAAACCTGCTGCTACAAGTCATTCTATGCATAATAAGGAGATATTCACTAAGAGTGTTTTGTTCTACATGTCATGCTATATCCATCCATGCCCCTGGTTGCATTTATAGCTTGCTGTAGCCTGTTGTTTTCATGCTCCAAAGTTGCTAAATAATGTTGCTGTCAGCCTGTTAACATTAAGTTCAGTTGCTTCCATGCTTATTGTTAGTGATCCATGCATCCTATGAACTTGTTCTTGCCATTCTTAGCTTCATAAACATGTCTTCTTACTGTTGGTTGCCTTGCCATGCCATGTATTTCTCTGTAGTGAGTGGTTCAAGCTCACGAACATGCCTACTTATTGTTGTTTCTGCCATGTATGAATCTGTAATATAACTTGCCATGTTTACGTGGGTGCCATCATATTTTTCTGATCCTTTTTGGCTTATGGTCAGTAAGAGACTTTTGATCTATGGGATTAGTAGATTCATGCCATGCCTTTGTTTGCCATGTTAAGTTTCTGTAACATGTTGTTTGATAGCTCTAAACATTGCAACCTGATGTTATTTTCTGCAAAGTCTGAACTGTTATTATTTGCAATCTTACCATGTTTGTTTGAGCATGTTCTAGTGATTTCTGGAGATAGCTCAGTGTTCATGTTTTGTTATGCTTTACCTGTACTTCATGCCCATGCCTTTTGTTTTCACGTTGAGATGTTGTAGCATATTGTTTTGATGCTTGCAAGATGCCTACTTGCTGTTATGGACAGATTGTTGTTATGACTTGTATAGTGTGTGTGTGTTGAACCGCTGCTCCGTTTTGAGTGTGCTCAATATGAAACTTGCTTGATTTTGCATGTAGTTTCATATTATCATGTTGCATTCATGTTTTGAGGTGTTTGCTTGATGTTTGGGTGCATTTTGCACCAATGCCATGTTTAACTTGTTTTGCTCATATCTTCTAGGCCGTAGCTCCGAACTAAATGAACTTTATATGTAACTTGACTAGAATCTCGTGTAGATCATCGTGGTGCATCTTAACTTGCTGTTTAACAACTTGAACATAAGGTTTATTCAGATCTGGTCCAATTTCGAAATTTGCATATGAGGACTTACCGGAATTGTTATATGTCACTCCTGGCCTTATTTAAACTTGCCTTGATGTGTTGCTCTTTTTGCATCATCCCTTGCCATGAGTAGCTTCATGTAGCTTTGTCATGCATCATGCTTGTTGTGCATCATGCCTTGTTCATGTGTGGTGTGTTTACCTTGTTGTGTGCTTCTTTTCGATAGTTCCTGTTTGGTTGCGATCGTGAGGATTCGTTCGGCTACGCTTGGTTCGTCTTCGTGGCTTCATCCGTTTGTCTTCTTCATGGACTCGTTCTTCTTCCTTGCAGGATTTCAGGCAAGATGACCGCTACCCTGGATCTCACTGCTATCATTGCTATGCTAGTTGCTTCGTTCTATCGCTATGCTACATTACCTATCTTTTGCTCTTCAAGCCTCCCAAATTGCCATGAACCTCTAACCTTTGACACCTTTCCTACGCAAACCATTGTTTGCCTATGTTACCGCTTTGCTCAGCCCCTCTTATAGCGTTGCTAGTTGCAGGTGAAGTTGAAGATTTCTCCATGGTGGACAGGATTTTGGTTGGGATATCACAATATCTCTTATTTTAATTAATGCATCTATATACTTGGTAACGGGTGGAAGACTCGGCCTTTTGCCTGGTGTTTTGTTCCACTATTGCCGCCCTAGTTTCCGTCATACCGGTGTTATGTTCCCGGATTTTGCGTTCCTTACGCGGTCGGGTGATTTATGGGACCCCCTTGATAGTTCGCTTTGAATAAAACTCCTCCAGCAAGGCCCAACCTTGGTTTTACCATTTGCCTCACCACCACCTATACCCTTCCCTTGGGTGGTCCAACCCAAGGGTCATCTTTATTTTAGCCCCCCCGGGCCAGTGCTTGTCTAAGTGTTGGTCCGAACCGGGCAGACTGCGGGGCCACCTCGGGGCAACTCGAGGGTTGGTTTTACTCGTAGGCTGACCTATCTGGTGTTGCCCTGAGAACGAGATATGCGCAGCTCCTATCGGGATTGTCGGCGCATCGGGCGGTTTTGCTGGTCTTGTTTTACCATTGTCGAAATGTCTTGTAAACCGAGATTCCGAGTCTGATCGGGTCTTCCTGGGAGAAGGTTTATCCTTCGTTGATCGCGAGAGCTTATCATGGGCTATGTTGGGACACCCCTGCAGGGTATAATCTTTCGAAAGCCGTGCGTGCGGTTATTGGCAGATGGGAATTTGTTAATGTCCGGTTGTAGATAACTTGACACCAGATCCGATTTAAAACGCATCAACCGCGTGTGTAGCCATGATGGTCTCTTTTCGGCGGAGTCCAGGAAGTGAACACGGTTTCTGGGTTATGTTTGACATAGGTGTTCAGGATCACCTCTTGATCATTACTAGTTGACGACCATTCCGCTTGCTCTCTTCTCGCTCTTATTTGCATTGGTTAGACACCATATCTGCTTAGTCGCTGCTGCAACCTCACCACTTTACCCCTTCCTTTCCCATTAAGCTTTGCTAGTCTTGATACCCATGGTAATGGGATTGATGAGTCCTCGTGGCTCACAGTTTGCTACAACAACAGTTGCAGGTACAGGTTTTGCGATGATCTTCACGCGAGAGCGATGCTTGCTTGCGTTGAGTTCTTCTTCTACTTCTTCGATCAGGGGATAGGTTCCAGGTCGGCAGCCTGGGCTAGCAGGGTCGATGTCGTTGAGTTTCTGTTTGTGTTTCATCCATAGTCGGATGGTGCTCTGATGTATTGTGATGTTGTATTCGTGTGGCATTGTATGCCTCTTGTATGTATCCCCATCTATTTATGTAATGTTGATGTAATGATATCCACCTTGCAAAAGCGTTCCAATATGCGGGTCTATCCTTGGTGGGACCTTCGAGTTCCTTTTGGATAGGGTCGCATATTGGGCGTGACAAGTTGGTATCAGAGCCTCGACCGACCCTAGGAGCCCCCGTGATTGATCGGTAGTTTGGCCGATGTTGAGTCTAGAAGAAAACTGTTCTTCGGAGTCTAGTTATATCGGAGAGTAGGAATTCGTTTTACTGCTCTGCCCCTTCGTCGCTCTGGTGAGGAATCTTGACGTAGGTGTTTTCAACTACTTCTCTTCCCTTCAAATTTTTCTTAGGATCACAGAGTTGGTTTTCGATCGTTGGTTCTCAGCTCTTTTATCCGGTGCTTTTCTCGTCAAGTCGACTCGAGTCTCTTCATCTTTGAGTTCAATCCTCAGTTGTTTTCTTTTCCCACCCGCCCACCCCTTTTCACCTCGGAGCCGGAGTCCGTAATCGAGTATCCAACCTCCTCGTGCGAATTCTTTGCTCTCTCTCCTCAATGATTTCAACCGGTGTTTTCTCTTGAAGTTATTCGTCGGTTCCCCCTTCCAAGTTGATTTTGTTTTCCCGCCCTCCCACCCTTTTTCTTCCCGGAGTTTGAGTCTGTTTCAAGCATCAATTTCTT
>NC_057798.1:525902966-525905311 GCF_018294505.1 Triticum aestivum
TCAATTTCTTTCATGCGGAGCCTTTGCAGTCTTCCCGAAATCATTTCAACCGGTGAATTCTTGTCTCGTTCGTCATTCTTCATCCCTTTTTCCTCTCCGGTGGATTCAATTCAAGTTTTTCGGTTTGATCATATTCTTTTCCTCAGATCAAGTGTTTTCCCTGCTCGTTCGTCTCTCGCCAGTTTTTCCTTCCGGAGTGTTCAAGACATCTCAGGAGACTCGTCTGTGTTCGAATTAATTCGAGGTTGTCACCTCATTCAAATATTTCAATTGTTCCGGCGCATCATCTATCTCTTCAAGAATCCTTTTCAACAGTGTTTTCTCGTCAGTGGGCCCATAACCCACAGGTCTTTTCCCAGGATCTTACCCGACTCTTCTGATTCCCCGGAGTTATTCTCAATCCTCTTCGAAGTGTGTCATAAGAATGGATTTCATCAGTCACATGCCTTTCCAAGATCGGTTTCAAACATTTTCATTGTTGGCAACCTCTTCGCTTTTCGTTCTCCCGGAGATTCGCGGTGCTAGCTCGATGTTATCCTATCAAATTGTTTCAAGTCATGCAAATTCTTTTCATCCATCCGGAGCATTTCAGGAGTTGCTTTCTCTCTCGATCATCCGGAGGCCATCTTTTCGGAAGATTTCTTCGTTCTAAGTTTTCAGATTCGTTCTCCAATTATTCTATATCCGTGCCCTTTCGTTCGTCTCAATATTCTTCCGGTGCTTCATTCAAGTGTTCTTTAATCAGCTCTATATCTCTTCGTTCTTTTGCATCTAAATCCCCTTAGGCATATTTGTTCGTCTAATTCTTCCCGGTGATTCATTCTCTTTCATTAGTCATTTCCAAATTCTTACGGTGGTTCGTTCAAGATTCTTTTCCTTGATTATCATTTTAATTCATTCGTTCTTTTCAATCCTACCAGTGGTTCATGAAGACCTTCTCAAGTTTGCGATATGTCACTTCTCTATCCTTTTTTAGAAAGAATAAGTAGTATGTAAAACCCACTGCTTGTCATCAATTTAATTTGATGAAGGATAAGCATACAATAAATCTTATTCTTATTTCACCCAAATGATTAATCCCTTCCTTCGGAGTTTGTTCTTGTTGAATAAATTCTAGTTCCAAGTGTTTTCATCTTTTCTTTCCGGAGTTCAAATTTTCCTCACCCATTTCGTCGGAACCTCCATCTAAATCAACGCAAGGCTTGAATCTTTATTCTTTCATCCTTCATTTTATCTCGTCATCCTTTTGTTACCGGAGTTCTTCATGGTGGTTCTTAATGATTTAATTCATTCCTAAAGAGTTCATCAAGATTTTGTTGGAAAAATTCAAGTATCTTTTCTTCTCCGTTCTTTTCATTCAACTCTTTCAATTCTTTCCGGAGGTTTTATGTCACGTCTTCATCAAGTATCATTCAATCCTCTGAAGCTAGTGTTCTATTCCTCCATGTTTTAACCGGAGTGCTGCCTAAATCCTTTCAGTCTTATTCGTTTCTTTTCTCATTCTAACCACTCCGGTTAGAACGAGTTGTTTCTTAGTCTATCTGATTCCGTGAGCTTTCGATTCTAGTTATTCTCGTCGTTCCTCTCTTCTTCTCGAGTGCTCTTGATTCTTTGCTTCTTCTCTTGAGTTCTTGCTTCACCTCTTCCTTTTTCCCTTCCGTCTCGGTCCTAAGATCTCCGGACGAGATCTCTTGATAGTGGAGGAGTGTTGTAACGCCCCGGATCTGATGCGCTAGGTGTCCGCCAGTTATTTGTCGTCGTTGCCATGTCATTTGCTTGCGTGTTGCATTTTGCCATGTCATCATCTGCATTTTATCATGTCATCATGTGCATTTCATTTTGCATACGTGTTCATCTCTTGCATCCGAGCATTTTCCCCGTTGTCCGTTTTGCAATCCGGCACTCCTATGTCCTCCGGCATCTCCCTCTTCTCTCTTTTCGTGAGTGGGTGTTAAACTTTCTCGGAATGGCCCGAGGTTTGCCAAGTGGCCTTGGTATACCACTGGGAGACCGTCTGTCAAGTTTCGTTCCATTTGGAGGTAGTTTGGTACTCCAACGGTTAACCGGGTAACCGTAAAGCCCCTCTCTCTTTGCAGCCCGACACCCCTTCCAAAGTGGCCCAAAACCCATCTAACTCTCCTCCATGCTCTCGGTCGTTCGATCACGATCGCATGGCTGAAAACCGCTCCTCATTTGGACTCTCCTAGCTCCCTCTATCTATAAATATGCCCTCTCCCCCGAAATCCCGGGTCCAAACCCTAGCCCCGCTCCTCTCCGCCGCCGGACATGTCCGCGTCGCGCCGGCATGTCCGCACCGCCCGCCGCAGCGAATCCCAGAGCGCCAC
>NC_057798.1:525905828-525911717 GCF_018294505.1 Triticum aestivum
GTGGCCCCTCCACCGCCGGCCTCGCCTCCGGCCGGATCCGGGCCGGACACGGCCGGATCCGCTCGGCCCCGCTGTCCCCGACCCCGCCGGCGCCTCCTCCGGCCACCGCAAACTCCATCTCCGGCGAACCTCGAGCTCGGGCCCGATCTAGATGCAATCTGAGGTTGACTTCCCCCCCTCCAAATTTCGTCTAAGTCCCCAGTCTATGTAATTCTCATGCCATGTTTGACATGTCATATCTCTGCATCCATAGCTCCGTTTCGTGCATGTAATATGTCGAATTGTTCGTCTCAACGAGTACTTCATTTCTTTCCATTGCATCATATTCATTTGAGGTCATCTTGATGCCTGAATCATTGTTGTAAGAGTGCTTCATAATGTTTTCTGCTGTCTGTTAACAGAACGAGCTCTTTTGTCATTTTTGCCATGATTGATGTGTGCATCCTATGAGGTTGATGTCTACATGTGTTTTGATCTATGCCATGTCTTCTTTACAGAGGTGCTTACCATTTATTTTTGTGATCAATGTGGTGACTAGCACAAGCATGCAAACTAGGCATCGTGATGTTGCTGATTTTAGTCCATGTTCTGCTGTTATTTTTATGCCATGTAAACATGATGCTACAGAGAGGTCCATGCATATTTTGAGATACTTCAGTAAGGGTGTTTTGAACATATGGTTATGATCTATCCATCCCTGCCCTTGGTTGCAATTATGGAGTAGCCTAGCATGTCATTTTGGTGCTCTAATTTTGCTTCAAAATGTTTCCTGGCAGATTGTTTACTTGTTATTCAATTTTGCCAATGTTGTTATAGTTGATCCTTGCATGCTACGGACTTGTTCTTGCCTTGGTTGGTTACATAAACATGTCTTCTTGATGATGCTATGCTAATCTTGTCATGCAATGACTTGTGGTGAGTGAATCGAGCTTGTTAAGTAGGGTACTTGCTGTTGCTGTTTTGCTAGGCTGAATCTGTTATTTCGTGATGCTATGTAAACCTGCTGCTACAAGTCATTCTATGCATAATCTGGAGATGTTCACTAAGCGTGTTTTGTTCTACATGTCATGCTATATCCATCCATGCCCATGGTTGCATTTATAGCTTGCCGTAGCCTGTTGTTTTCATGCTCCAAAGTTGCTAAATAATGTTGCTGTCAGCCTGTTAACATTAAGTTCAGTTGCTTCCATGCTTATTGTTAGTGATCCATGCATCCTATGAACTTGTTCTTGCCATTATTAGCTTCATAAACATGTCTTCTTACTGTTGGTTGCCTTTCCACGCCATGTATTTCTCTGTAGTGAGTGGTTCAAGCTCACCAACATGCCTACTTATTGTTGTTTCTGCCATGTATGAATCTGTAATATAACTTGCCATGTTTACGTGGGTGCCATCATATTTTTCTGATCCTTTTTGGCTTATGGTCAGTAAGGGACTTTTGATCTATGGGATTAGTAGATTCATTCCATGCCTTTTTTTGCCATGTTAAGTTTCTGTAACATGTTGTTTGATAGCTCTAAACATTGCAACCTGATGTTATTTTCTGCAAAGTCTGAACTGTTATTATTTGCAATCTTACCATGTTTGTTTGAGCATGTTCTAGTGATTTCTGGAGATAGCTCAGTGTTCATGTTTTGTTATGCTTTACCTGTACTTCATGCCCATGCCTTTTGTTTTCACGTTGAGATGCTGTAGCATATTGTTTTGATGCTTGCAAGATGCCTACTTGCTGTTATGGACAAATTGTTGTTATGACTTGTATAGTGTGTGTGTGTTGAACCGTTGCTCCGTTTTGAGTGTGCTCAATATGAAACTTTCTTGATTTTGCATGTAGTTTCATATTATCATGTTGCATTCATGTTTTGAGGTGTTTGCTTGATGTTTGGGTGCATTTTGCACCAATGCCATGTTTAACTTGTTTTGCTCATATCTTCTAGGCCGTAGCTCCGAACTAAATGAACTTTATATGTAACTTGACTAGAATCTCGTGTAGATCATCGTGGTGCATCTTAACTTGCTGTTTAACAACTTGAACATAAGGTTTATTCAGATCTGGTCCAATTTCGAAATGTGCATATGAGGACTTACCGGAATTGTTATATGTCACTCCCGGCCTCATTTAAACTTGCCTTGATGTGTTGCTCTTGTTTGCGTCATCCCATGCCATGAGTAGCATCATGTAGCTTTGTCATGCATCATGCTTGTTGTGCATCATGCCTTGTTCATGTGTGGTGGGTTTACCATGTTGTGTGCTTCTTTTCGATAGTTCCTGTTTCGTTGCGATCGTGAGGATTCGTTCGGCTACGCTTGGTTCGTCTTCGTGGCTTCATCCGTTTGTCTTCTTCATGGACTCGTTCTTCTTCCTTGCAGGATTTCAGGCAAGATGACCGCTACCCTGGATGTCACTACTATCATTGCTATGCTAGTTGCTTCGTTCTATCGCTATGCTGCGTTACCTATCTTTTGCTCCTCAAGCCTCCCAAATTGCCATGAACCTCTAACCTTTGACACCTTTCCTACGCAAACCGTTGTTTGGCTATGTTACCGCTTTGCTCAGCCCCTCTTATAGCGTTGCTAGTTGCAGGTGAAGTTGAAGATTTCTCCATGGTGGACAGGATTTTGGTTGGGATATCATAATATCTCTTATTTTAATTAATGCATCTATATACTTGGTAAAGGGTGGAAGACTCGGCCTTTTGCCTGGTGTTTTGTTCCACTCTTGCCGCCCTAGTTTCCGTCATACCGGTGTTATGTTCCCGGATTTTGTGATCCTTACGCGGTCGGGTGATTTATGGGACCCCCTTGACAGTTCGCTTTGAATAAAACTCCTCCAGCAAGGCCCAACCTTGGTTTTACCATTTGCCTCACCACCACCTATACCCTTCCCTTGGGTCGGCCAACCCAAGGGTCATCTTTATTTTAGCCCCCCCGGGCCAGTGCTTGTCTAAGTGTTGGTCCGAACCGGGCAGACTGCGGGGCCACCTCGGGGCAACTCGAGGGTTGGTTTTACTCGTAGGCTGACCTATCCGGTGTTGCCCTGAGAACGAGATATGTGCAGCTCCTATCGGGATTGTCGGCGCATCGGGCGGTTTTGCTGGTCTTGTTTTACCATTGTCGAAATGTCTTGTAAACCGGGATTCCGAGTCTGATCGGGTCTTCCTGGGAGAAGGTTTATCCTTCGTTGATCGTGAGAGCTTATCATGGGCTAAGTTGGGACACCCCTGCAGGGTATAATCTTTCGAAAGCCGTGCCTGCGGTTATTGGCAGATGGGAATTTGTTATTGTCCGGTTGTAGATAACTTGACACCAGATCCGATTTAAAACGCATCAACCGCGTGTGTAGCCGTGATGGTCTCTTTTCGGCGGAGTCTGGGAAGTGAACACGGTTTATGGGTTATGTTTGACATAAGTAGGTGTTCAGGATCACCTCTTGATCATTACGAGTTGACGACCGTTCCGCTTGCTCTCTTCTCGCTCTTATTTGCATTGGTTAGCCAGCATATCTGCTTAGTCGCTGCTGCAACCTCACCACTTTACCCCTTCCTTTCCCATTAAGCTTTGCTAGTCTTGATACCCATGGTAATGGGATTGCTGAGTCCTCGTGGCTCACAGTTTACTACAACAACAGTTGCAGGTACATGTTTTGCGATGATCTTGACGCGAGAGCGATGCTTGCTTGCGTTGAGTTCTTCTTCTGCTTCTTCGATCAGGGTATAGGTTCCAGGTCGGCAGCCTGGGCTAGCAGGGTGGATGTCGTAGAGTTTCTGTTTGTGTTTCATCCATAGTCGGATGGTGCTCTGATGTATTGTGATGTTGTATTCGTGTGGCATTGTATGCCTCTTGTATGTATCCCCATCTATTTATGTAATGTTGATGTAATGATATCCACCTTGCAAAAGCGTTCCAATATGCGGGTCTATCCTTGGTGGGACCTTCGAGTTCCTTTTGGATAGGGTCGCATATTGGGCGTGACAAACGGTTAGATTTTGTGTGGAGGCTATATATACCCCTCCACCCACTCTTCATTCATGGAGAGAGCCATCAGAACGTGCCTACACTTCCAGCATACATTTTCTAAGAGAGAACCACCTACTCATGTGTTGAGACCAAGATATTCCATTCCAACCACATAAATCTTGATCTCTAGCCTTGTCCAAGTTGCTTTCCACTCAAATCATCTTTCCACCAAATCCAAATCCATGAGAGAGGGTTGAGTGTTGGGGAGACTATCATTTGAAGCACAAGAGCAAGGAGTTCATCATCAACATACCATCTATTACCTTTTGGAGAGTGGTGTCTCCTAGATTGGTTAGGTGTCACTTGGGAGCCTCCGTAAAGAGTGTGGAGTTGAACCAAGCAGGTAGTACAGGCAAGGAGATCGCCTACTTCATGAAGATCTACCCTAGTGAGCCAAGTCCTTCGTGGGCGATGGCCATGGTGGGATAGACAAGGTTGCTTCTTCATGGACCCTTCGTGGCTGGAGCCCTCTATGGACTCGCGCAACCATTACCCTTCGTGGGTTGAAGTCTCCATCAACGTGGATGTACGATAGCACCAACTATCAGAACCACGCCAAAAATCTCCGTGTCTCCAATTGTGTTTGCACACCCCAATCGCATCCCTTTACATTCTTGCAAATTGCATGCTTTACTTTCCGCTGCTCATATACTCTTGCCATGCTTGCTTGAAATGTATTGTGAATGTTTAAACTTGTGCTAAAACTCCACCTCAACTTGAAGAAAATAAAAACTGCAACTTTTCTTTGCTAAGAGTCTATTCACCCCCCCCCCTCTAGACACCTCTTCTCGATCCTTTCAGAGAGGATCAGAAGACAGCCACACAAGCATGTGGCCCAAATATATATGAGTGAAAAGGGTGTTCTATGATGTTCAAAATTCCAATGCACAACTTTGACTGTGCGGGCCCACGGTTGGGCGCGTCGTTGAAGATCGATAAGAGGGGCCAAAAGTCAAGAACCACCTAGAAGTGGCCAAATATATGTAGGAATATTGGGGATATTTAAAACTTTAAATACGCAATGCATAACTTTGGTGGCACCTACCTCGCAAACCCGAAAGCACCCTTGGATATATCTATAATGACATAATGTTGTAGCTAGCTAGGATGCTTGGCCCACCACCTCCCACTTTGTGTCAGCGGGGCGGATGCACATAATGATCGATACTTTGGTCATACATGCATGTCGCCATGATCTACCATAAGACGGACCAATGAATCTATTGTTTAGTCAAACAACAGTTATTGTTGTCGATAAACCGCTTGGGCCAATAGATTGAACCATCATAAAAATCGCACGAGAGGGACCACAAAACCAGCACCTCTTACATGCGGCCCAAAATGATGTACGTTGGGAAGGGGTGATGTGTGTTTTCATTATAGAATAATGTACAATTTAGATGTGGTTCCTACCTCTCGATATAGACAACAACCATTAAGGCAAGGTAGTTAAGGATGAGATACGCAGGGATGATATAGGTCGAACCCAGCAATTCGAGCATGTGGGAGGGAATCCTGACAACGCATGAGCTCGAGCTTTGGTTGAGCGACATGTGACGGTGACCGGCCCTAACACGAACTAGGAGGAATCCATTCATGGCCAACACATACCCCTCATTATCGGTCAAAGGGATGATATATATATACACTCGGGGAGCCCACAGACATGTGTGTCGTCACAAAAAACCGCACAAGGGAGACGTGGTCGATCAGAAGACCCCGTATACACTGCATGCGGCCCGAAAATATGTATGGGTACGGTGGAGTGTGATGTGTTTAAATCCCGAATACACAACTTCGATGGGCCACCAACTACATTACAAACCGAATACTGTACCCGACTCCAAGCCTAGTTCAATACATACGATGTCG
>NC_057798.1:525911963-526081450 GCF_018294505.1 Triticum aestivum
CGCATGCACTCAAACTTTATTTGTTCTAGCATGGGACACATCTATATCTATACGCCTATATAGTGTGCGAATAACTTTGAAAGTTGATCATTGGATGAAGCCAATCCGACGGTACAAAGATGGCAAATCTGAGCACTACTGGCCGTTGGATATCATCTACATTCCACCAGATTCTGCCACATGTACAATCTAGAAGACTCCATGGTTGAACTTAAGCATAATACACAAACCTCAAAACACAAGCACTTCTACTTTGTTCTAGAATCATCCATATCGTAATTGCCAAAACTTTTTTTTCTAAATGAATTGTCACCTTTTGTTTTTACTTTGTGCTTTACAATGCACAATTCCATGAATCTTAAAATAGCTTTTTTTATAAAACTAATTGATTTTGGATGAGATGAACTATAAGAATTAAATGAACATCTACATCATGCATATATGACTCAAAGCTTACATGCTATAGTGTGGTATTTATTCATAATTTGGTTACCAAATCTCATGCGTGCAATGCACATGTACCTTACTAGTATCAATAGGAAACCATCATGGTCAAACCCTTCTCGTTGTTGGGTCAAAGGAATAGATTGTGTGGGCCCCCCTAATTGTCGGTAAAGGATAGTATATATACCTTGGGGAGCCCACAGATAAGTGTCGCGTCTATAAGCCGCACAAGGGAGACATGCTCGAGAAGAACACCCTACCCCCTATACCCTACATGCAACCTGAAAAAGGTTTATATAATCGCCATGACAGGTCAAGTCATTCATTCTTTAATTTTTTTTAGAGCAAAAAATAACCCATAAAAACATAGTAGGTTTATATAATTGCCATGACAGGTCAAGTCAATCATTCTTTAATTTTTTAGAGCAAAAAATAACCCATAAAAACATAGTCTACAATTAGCAAAACAAGGATCCCAAGGTTTATATAATTGCCATGATAGGTCACTATAGAGATATATTATATCTCTATAATGACCGTGTCATGGCACTTAAATGAAGCTTGAGATATGCAACTTCCCATCGGGTCAACCATCCTTGGACTACTCTAACCCGAGCATGCTAAACTTCTGCGTTCTATTTGACTAGGCTAACGGATGGGAAGCCGCCCCTTGCTGCCTCCTTGCCATTAAGGCGTTTCACGCTGGTCACCCTATGGGACCTACTCCCTCCTATCACACGCATTTGTGCTTTTAGAAACTGTGTGGGATATTTACATGGCTGGTGTGTCGCCGCTAGCCTTAAATGAGCACTTACACTGGTAGCGGGAAAATGATGGGAGAAGAGGCGGGAAACCGATGAGAGGAGTGGCGAGAAACGGCAGCCTATTTAGAAAACCTAGTAGACCAGGAAGCGTGAGCTAACACGACGCATGCGCATCGTGCTTACCCATGTACTGCATGTGTCGTCGGAAGGGCTCAGGGTTGCCGTTCGATCTGGGAGCATCCAATGGTGCACACGTACGATCCATGGGGTTTGGTTTTCTAGCCAATCAAAACGCATGACTCAGATCGGGCGCGCAGCAAGGGGGGCATCGGCTATGGTTTGGTAGGCACACGGCTTTTGTGAGTGAACTATGTGCTATCTGAAAACATTTCGTGAGAAGAATCTCGGTTTTTAAATCCTCTTAAATCCAAAACTCACCTGAAAATCGTGAAACCTGGCATGGTCTCACGACATGGCACATATATGTCGAGGAATTTTTTTCATCCATTTTGGCGCAAGTTTTATTACAAGCCTCTAACAAACCGGAGCTTCTCTCAAAGAAGCCTGTGGTTCCGATATGGAAACGTGTCCCCCTTATGGGCAAAACATAATCATTGCCTCTTTTCGCCTTGTATTTTCTTCTACGGGCAACATGGAATGACAGGATATCCATGCTGAAATTTAAACTTATTCAGGGTTCGTTTGGCCTTTTTATACACTAATTGAGTTTCCTAGGCATTTAATGTCCATAATTCAAATTTGAACTTCAAATACATGCTCCAGTTCACCAAATGGCTAGAAAATTTATACATGTGTCCTTGGGTGCATGTTTAGGTCCCATGCCAGGAACGGGAACGAATTACAACCGTACCCGCGTCCTGGCTCGTCCTCAAACATTTGGAATCTCGGTTTTTAAATCCCCGTAAATCCTAAACTCACCAGAAAGTCATCAAAGGTGGCATGGTGTCACGTCATGGCACACATATGTCGTCGTAAAAACATTGTCCAATTTGGGCCAAGCTTTATTACAAACCTCTTACAAACCGGAGCTTCTCTCAAAGAAGCCTCGTGGTTCCGGTAGGCAAACGTGTTCCCCTTGTGGGCAAAACGTAATCACTGCCTCTTTTTGCCTTGTATTTTCTTCTACGGGCAACATGGAACGACATGATATCTATGCTGAAAATTAAACTTATTCAAGGTTCGTTTGGCCTTTTTATACACTAATTGAGTATCCTAGGCATTTAATGTCCATAATTCAAATATGAACTACAAATACATGCTCCAGTTCACCAAAATGTCTACAAAAATTATACATGTGTCCTTGGGTGCATGTTTAGGTCCCATGCCTGGAATGAGAACGAATTGCAACCGTACCGGTGTCCTGGCTCGTCCTCAAACATTTTGAATCTCGATTTTTATATCCCCATAAATCCAAAACTCACCAAAAAGTCATCAAAGGTGGCATGGTGTCACGTCATGGCACATATATGTCATGGTAAAAGCATTGCCAATTTGGGCCAAGCTTTATTACAAACCACTTACAAACCGGAGCCTGTCGCAAGAACCCTCGTGGTTTCGATAAGGAAATGTGTCCCCTTGTGGGCCAAACGATAATCGCTCCCTCTTCTAGCCTCGTATTTTCTTCTACACGCAACACGGAACAATGGGAGATTCGAGCTAAACTTTTAAATTATTCAGGGTTCGTTTGACCTTTTTTATTCATTCATTGAGTATTTTAGGCATTTAATGTCCATAATTCAAATCCGAACTACAAATACATGCTCCAATGCACCAAAATGGCTAGAAAAAACGTACATGTTTCCTTGGGGTGCATGTTTAGGTCCCATGGAACGAATGGGAATGAATTCAACCATCTCGCAGTCCTGGCTTGTCCAAAACCATTGCGAATCTCGGTTTTTAAATCTCTGTAAATCCAAAACTCACTAGGAAATCATGAAACTTGGGATGGTGTCACTACATGGTACATATAATTGTCCGATTTGGGCGAAGCTTTATTACAAGCCTCTAACAAAATGGAGCTTGTCGCAACCCTCGTTGTTCCGGTAGGGAAACATGCCCCTCTTGTGGGCGAAATGATAATCGCTGCCTCTTCTCGCCTTGAACTTTGTTTTCTACAGGCAACATGGAATAACACGAGTGTCGTGCTGAAATTTGAAACTGGTCAGGGTTCCTTTGGCCATTATATATATATTACTAATTAAGTTTTCTACCCATTTAATGTAGTCCATAATTCAAATTTGAAATACAAGCACATGCTCCAGTGAAGCAAAATGGGTGGGAAATCGTACATGTGTCATTGGGTGCATGTTTAGATCTCATTTAAGGAATGGGAATGAATTACAAACTTGTCGTCGTCCTAAAACATTGAGAATCTCAGTTTTTAAATCCTAGTAAATCAAAAACTCACCCAAAAAACATGAAACTTGGCATTTTTTCATGACATGGCACATATATGCCGTGGTAAAAAAAATCGTCCAGTTTGAGAAGAGGCGCACACATTAGTAGCCAACGAAATCCTTTTTGAAACAAAAGCTGACACGTTAATATCGCAAATAGTTGTATTATATTAACCATGTCGAAATTTAACCATACTCTGTGGCGTGCGTGCAGCTGTTTGATTAGACAGAACGAGCGCGACAAGTCTGCCATGCAGGCTCTACGGGACGCGTGCGAGCAGTCCGCCGCACAGGATCGACGGGACCGTGCATTCTGTCCACCTCGTAGGCTCGATGGGACACGTGCGAGCAGCAAGGCCGCCCATGCTCATCGGGAAGCGAGCTCTTTGACGTCCATGCACCAGCCACCGCCCGCCTCGCTCACAACTTCTCAATTAATGGGTTAATTAAAGCACCTGGACGAAGGGTGTTTGCTTTTGATCCCATGGCAGCATTTGCTTTCTTCGTTTTTTCAACTCGTATTCTGGCCTAATTTAAATTGCCACATAGGGCAACGGATAATACGACCACAAATAAAATGGCAATGGATAGTATGATAACAAATTTACAATGGTGCAAATAATAATTGTCTTACATATTCCGGATAATTTAAAATGCCACATGCGGCAAAGCTCGGAAAACACACGGCAAGAGAAGAAGGAAATCGCAGACAACAATCTGGATCGCTACTGTCTCTACTCGTCGATGGATCGCTGGGCGATGACATCCTCCAGCTCCTTCTTCAATTCCTCACAACTTTGCTTGAAAGCAGCCACGGATTCCTCCACCTCCTGCTCGCGCTCGATCCGGAGCTTTCTCAAGTCACCCATCAGTTCCTCGATGACCGCTGTCAGTGTCATCCCCGAGGCACTCCTTTGCTCATGCAACATCTTCCAGTCGGCATTCCTCCTCTTCTCGGTGAGCGCCTTGAGGAGCTTCGCATTGTCACCCATGAGTTGCTCGACGAGGCTGATCGCCTTGTCAACTAAGGCATTGTTGATCTCGGGCAGCTTCATCAAGCCATCGACCAGCTCCTGCTGCTTAATGAGGCCTCTGAGAATGTCGTCATCGCCGGCCAAGGACTTCAGCAACGCCAGCTCGTCGCGGTCACCGATGCAGCGAGTGCGCTTGTGAGAGCCCTCATGTGCCCGTGAGAGCTCATTTGAGGGCTCCGCGGCGCGCCGGGACATCTCTGCTTCGGTTGCGGCTTTGCGGCGGGACCTCTCTAGTGCTTCCACGGCCTTGGTCTTTGCTGCCTGGTTATATGTCCACCCGAAACTCCTCATACCGGTCATGGCGGAATGACTTGACAGGAAAGACCAGTTTTGTGGGTAATGAGGAGAGGAACTATGAAGTAATTTTCGAGTGGGTAGTTTATATAGCCCAGTGCTAAGTGTGAACACATATTAGTTTGATAGGTGTGAACAGATTTGCAATTAGTTATTGCGTTTTAATCTGCAATGTGACGAGAAACAAGGTCAAAATTTATTGATGGCAGAAGGTTGACCATGTGGTTGCTCGCCATTGAGCCGGCCGCGGTGCACTCTGCTCACGTCTGTCCGCGCGTTTTGCTCGCCATTGAGGCGGCCGCGGCACGCTCCGCTCTAGCGTCCCTGCGCGCTCTACTCGCTGTTGAGGCAAATTTACAACGGCAACGGTTAATAATTCTTAATAATTGTCTTACATATTCAGGATAATTTAAAATGCCACATGCGGCAAGGCCCAGAACACTCACGACCTACATATGCATACAATTATAATAAAATATAGGCTAAGAGGCTGAGCTGGTGGCCTTCCGACGATGGTCTTCTCGGACTCCATGATCAGCATAGCACCCTTGCAGCTGTTCACTCCAAGTGTCCCGACCTGCCTTAGCCTATGGAGCTGCTGGCGCTAGAAGGCTCTTGGGGCTGCTCGGCCTCTTCCAGAAGAGCTTGACAACGTGCAATCGCACGCATGACATCTCCGCGGAACCGCTCCATTTCCATGTCTCTGGCCTGGTAGCAAATTTCGCCCATCACCTGCATCCTCAAGATATCACGTTGGCGATGTTCTACTTCGTCGGGGACGTCAGCTCCGCCAAGGATGCGCTCGAGCCTGGCCACCACATCATCGGTATCGAGGTTAACACGGCCACCGCGGGCAATGATGAAGCCACAGGCTACCTGTGTCTTGACTGAATCGCAGAGGTCCTCTGCCCATTGCTTATGGGGCATCAGGCTCTCGATGAGCACTGGTGACGGCGGCTCTTCGGGTGGGTCGTCGATCAGGCCGCTGAGCAGCTCTGGATCTTTTGCACGATGGATGGCAAACTTCTCATCACACGTCCTCTATAATATTTCGATTGTGCGCCCAAGGACTGTCACACCAATATCGCTGGCGATGGGCCATGCTACCTGCATAGGCCGATGAAGCTCTTGCTCCCCGACCTGCTCCGGCTCGTTCTCCTCGCCGAAGATGTAACGTAGGTAGGCATCAACGTCGAAGCTTTGGTCGTTGCCTGGCATGCTTGGAATAACTAATGGTAGATGGGTGAGGACTAGATCTGCGCAGAGTGTCGTGACGGTGCGTTGCCGTCTGGGTTATATGCAGCAAGCCATTAGCTGGCGGAGGGAAACCGATGAGGGAAGAGACGTGGATTTTACAATTCACCCATGTGGAGCGCGGGAAGCATTCGCTTGAGCGCGGGAAGACTAAGTGGAGCACACACAAAACCCGAATACCGTATCCGGTGCCACATGTTATTTATCACACAAGTGTTAACATAAGGAAATGTGTGTGTAACTTACTAATTATCGCATACGAGTACTCGCAGACGCATCGTGTGCGATACTCCTAGCCACCACAAGCAACTCGTTTGCATTTTTAAAGTTTTTTGTACACACAGAATCGCACACAAACTAACTGTATTAACCGTCTGTGTTGTAATTTCTCATCGCAAATAGTTCATCTGAGTCGACTGTTTGCCACGTATCACACACATCTTGTTAAGTTGAACCATTTCTGTTGTGTTCCCTAATCGAAAACAGTTCGTCCGAGTGAACCGTATGCCATATATCACACACACCTTGATCTGGCTAACCGTTTATATTGCACTCCCTAATAGCAAACAGTTCATCGGAGCGAACTGTATGTCATATGTCGCACACACATTGATATGGCTGCCCGTTTCTATTGTTCTACCTCATCACAAACAGTTCAAATGGGTTAACCGTGTGCCCTGCATCGCACACGCAACTAAAATCTGAACCGTGTTTGATGGCTTCGCCATTGCAAACATTTTGCACCTTTTTGACCGTTTTTTTACATCCTCGTTTGTGATTAATGCATCACACATAGTTTCATCAAAGGGTCTCGGATCGTAGTGTCGTGTTAGCAGCATCCTGCAGTAGTGATGCATGCTCGATCAGAACACCCGGCCCCCTATCCCCTGCATGCGGCCTGAAAAAATGTATGGCTCTGGTGTGTGATTTGTTCAAATCCCGAAAGCAAAAGTTCGATGGGGCACCAACTACATCGGTAACATTACAAATTGAACATTGTACCCCGGAGGATAGGTTAAAGACGTACGAAGTCGGGAACGCAACTTCAAGGCGGGTGGGGGGTAGGGGTTGGTTGCCGTCCAACACATGGGCTGCAACTTGATTTGCTCTAACATATCACACGAAGCAAAGAGTAAACCCTTCTCGTTCGTTGGGTCAAAGGGATAATTTGTGTGGGCCTACAAATGTCAATCATTCGTTGATTTTTGAGAAAAAAACAACCAATAAAAACAAAGTCTACAAAGTAGCAAAACAAGGATCCCAAGGTTTATATAATCATCATGACAGGTCACTATAGAGAAATTTATCTCTATAATGACTGTATCATAGCATTTAAATGAAGCTTGAGATATGAAACTTCCCACCGGGTCACCCATCCTTAAGACTACTCTAGCCTAAGCACGCTTAACTTCTGCGTTCTATTCGACTAGGCTAGCGGATGAGAAGCTGCCCCTTGCTGATAGGAATTTCCTCCTTGCCTTTAAGGTGTTTCATGCTGGTCACCCTATGGGACCTACTCCCTACTATCACACATGTTTGTGCTTTCAGAAACTGTGTGCAATAATTACATGGCCAATGTGCCGCCGCCAAGCCTTCTATGAGCACTGACACTGGCAGCGGGAAAACGATGGGAGAAGAGGCGGGAAACCGATGGGAAGAGTGGCGGGAAACATAGTAGAGAAGGAAGCGTGAGATAGCACGATGCATGCACACAGTGCTTACCCATATAAATAAAATCACAACCGGAACTGCATGTGGTTTCGAAAGGAATGAGGATTGTCGTTCGATATGGGAGCATCCAACGGTGCAGGCATACGATCCGTGGGGTTTGGGTTCTGGTCAATCAGAACACACGACTCAGATCACGCGCGCAGCAGGGGAGGCATCGGCCACGCTTGGGTAGGCACGCGACTTTCGTGAGTGAACCATGTGCTATTTGAAAACATTTCATGATAATCTCGGTTTTTAAATCCCCGTAAATCCAAAACTCACCCAAAAATCGTGAAACTAGGCATGGTGTCATATATGTCGAGGAATTTTTTTGTCCATTTTGGGGCAAGTTTTATTACAAGCCTCTTACAAACCGGAGCTTCTCTCAAGAAGCTTCGTGGTTCCGATAGGGAAACATGTCCCCCTTGTGGGCGAAACGATAATCACTGCCTCTTTTTGCCTTGTTTTTTATTCTACATGCAACATGGAACGACAGGATATCCGTGCTGAAATTTAAAATTATTCGGGTTCGTTTGGCCTTTTATACATTAATTGAGTTTCCTAGGCGTTTCATGTCCATAATTCAAATCTGAACTACAAATACATGCTCCAGTTCACCAAAATGGCTAGAAAAATCATACATGTGTCCTTGGGTGCATGTTTAGGTCCCATGCAAGGAATGGGAATGAATTACAACCATACCAACGTCCTGGCTCGTCCTCAAGCATTTGGAATCTCGGTTTTCAAATCCCCGTAAATCCAAAACTCACCAGAAAGACATGAAAGTTGGCATTGTGTCATGTCATGGCACATATATGTCATGGTAAAAACATAGTCCAATTTGGGCCAAGCTTTATTACAAACCTCTTACAAATAGGAGCCTTTCGCAAGAACCCTCACGGTTTCGAAAGGGAAATGTGTCCCCTTGTGGGCAAAACGATAATTGCTCCCTCTTCTAGCCTTGTATTTTCTTATACATGCAACATGGAACAATGGGACATTTGCGCTAAACTTTGAAATTATTCAAGGTTCGTTTGACCTTTTTTATTCATTAGTAGATTTTTCTAGGCATTTAATGTCCATAATTCAAATCTGAACTACAAATACATGCTTTAGTGCACCAAAATTGCTAGAAAAATTGTACATGTGTCCTTGGGGTGCATGTTTAGGTCCCATGGAAGGAATGTCAATGAATTAGACCGTCTCAGCGTCCTAGCTTGGCCTCAAACATTGTGAATCTTGGTTTTTAAATCTCCATAAGTCCAAAACTCAGTAGAAAATCATGAAACTTAGCATGGTGTCACTACATGGCACATATATGTCATGGTAAAAAAAGTCCAATTTGGGCCAAGCTATACTACAAGCCTCTTACAAACCAAAGCTTCTCGTAACCCTCGTGGTTCCGGTAGGGAAACATGCCCCTCTTGTGGGCGAAACGATAATCGTTGCCTCTTCTCGCCTTGAATTTTGTTTTCTGCAGGCAACATAGAATAAAAGGAGTGTCGTGCTGAAATTTGAAACGGTTTAGGGTTCGTTTGGCCATTTTATGTATTAATTGAGTTTTCTAGGCATTTAATGTAGTCCATAATTCAAATTTTAACTACAAGCACATGCTCTAGTGAAGCAAAATGGGTGGAAAATCGTACATGTGTCATTGGGTGCTTGTTTAGGTCTCATTGAAGGAATGGGAATGAATTACAAACGTCTCGTCGTCCTGAAACATTGAGAATCTCGGTTTTTAAATCCCAGTAAATCGAAAACTCGGCCAAAAAACATCAAACTTGGCATGGTTTCATGACATGGCACATATATGTCATGGTAAAAAAATCATCCAGTTTGAGACAAGGCGCACACATTAATAGCCAACGAAGTCCTTCTGAAACAAATAGCTGACACATTAATATCACAAACAGTTGTATTATATGAACCATGTGTTCTCGTAACTATTTAAGTGCAGCCACACATCCCTCTTTTCTTATGGGATAGTACTACCTCCCTCCTCGTTCATTGGTCATCTTTGTATTTTGTGCCAAAATTTAGCCATACTCAGTGGCATGCGTGCAGCTGTTTGATTAGACAAGACAAGTGTGAGAAGTCCACCGTGCAGGCTCGACGGGACGCGTTCGAGCAATCCGTTGTGTAGGCTCGACAGGACGCGTGCATCCTGTCCACCTCGCAAGCTCGACGGGACACGTGCGAGCAGCAAGGCCGCCCATACTCACCGGGAAGCAAGCTCTTTGACCTTCGCCCACCAGCCGCCTGCCTTGCCCACAACTTCTCCATTAATGGCGGCCGAGCCAATGTTTAACACACGATTAATTAAAGCACCTGGACGGAGGGTGGATGCTTGTGATCCCATGGCCCCTCTCAACGTTCGCATTTGCTTTGTTCGTGTTTTCAACTTGTATTCTGGATAATCTAAAATGCCACATAGGGCAATAGATAATACAGCGACAAATAAAATGGCAATGGATAATACGGCGACAAATAAAATGGCAAAGGATAATACACCGACAAATTTACAATGGTGCAGATAATAATTGTCCTACATATTCCGAATAATTTAAAATGCCACATGCAGCAAAGCCGGAAGACACGGGGGGCAAGAGAAGAAGGAAATTGCAGACAACAATCTGGGTCGCTACTGTCTCCACTCCTCGATGGATCGCCGGGTGGCGACATCCTCCAGCTCCTTCAATTCCTCACGACTTTGCTTGACAGCATCCACAGATTCCTCCACCTCCTGCTCGCGCTCGATTCAGAGCTTCCTCAAGTCACCCATTAGTTCCTCGACGACCGTTTTCAGCATCATCCCCGAGGCACTCCTCTGCTCATGCAACATCTTCCAGCCGGCGCTCCTCCTCCTTCTCGGCGAGCACCTTGAGGAGCTTCGCATTCTCACCCATGAGTTGCTCGACGAGGCCGGTCGCCTTCTCAACCGAGGCATCGCTGATCTCGAGCAGCTTCATCAAGCCATTAAACAACTTCTTCTGCTTATGAGGCCAGCGAGAATGTCATCATCATTGGCCAATGACTTCAGCAATGCTAGCTCGTCGCGATCGGCGACGCGGTGAGTGCGCTTGTGAGAGCCCCCGTGTGCTGGTGAGAGCTCGTTCGAGGGTTCCACGACACGCCGGGACAACGTTGCTCGGTTGCCGCGTAGCGGTGGGACCTCTCTAGTGCTTCTGCGGCCTTGGTCTTTGCTCCCTGGTTATATGTCCACCCGAGACTCCTCCTATCGGTCATGGCGGAACGACTTGATAGGAAAGACCAGTTATGTGGGTGGTGAGGAGAGGAACTGTGAAGTAATTTTCGAGTGGGTAGTTTTTATAGCTCGGTGCTAGATGTGAACACATATTGAGTTGTTTATCGCGTATCACACACATCTTGCTTACATGGATCGTTTGTGTTCTTTTGGCTCATCGCAAATAGTTCATCTATTGGAACTGTATGCTGCGTATCACACACATCTTGTTAAGTTGAACCATTTCTGTTATGTTCCCTAATCGAAAACAGTTTATCCGAGTGAACCGTATGCCGTATATCACACACACCTTGATCTGGCTGATAGTTTCTGTTGTGTTTCCTAATCACAAACAGTCAATCCAAGTGAACTGTATGTCGTATATCTCACACACCTTGATATGGCTGCCCGTTTCTATTGTTTTATCTCATTGCAAATAGTTCGTATGGATCAACCATATGCCCGCATCGCACACACAACTAAATCTCAACCGTGTTCGATGTCTCCGCCATCGCAAATGTTTTGCATCTTTTTTGATGGGTTTTTTACAGCACGTTTGTGATTAATGCATCACACACAGTTTTGTCAAAGGGTCTCTGATCGTAGTGTCGCATTAGCAGCATCCTTCAGTAGTGATGTAGCTAGTTTGGTGGCTCAAGGTGGCAATGAATGATTTGAGAATCATTCGATGTATTGTGCATGATGAAGTATTATGGAGGACACGAACCATCTTAACATTTTGTGCAGTTCCACTGAAATCAAGCTGAGCATCCTTGCTTGCATAAATACAGAAAAAGTGATTAGAAAAATAGTGGTACTAGTTGATGAAACATACGCTCACAAATAGAAGCATCTTCATTGTCTTAACGGGATAGATAGCAATATAGTAGCTTAAATTGAATGTTTATTCAAAACAATACCACAATATAAGTAACACAACATGACAAATCACGATCATGTGGTTGAAGGCCGGTACTGACCTTTGTCAGCAAGATTATGTGAGACCAAGTTCATTTTCAGGCCCCGGTATCTTGCCATGAAGGAAATTCGTTGAAACCTTTTGAAGTCCTTGAGAGAGGCGGCAGAGAAACTGCTCGAGTCATTCCACTGTTTTCTTGTGTAGTTCAACTAAAAATAAGCATCCCTATTTGTCAAAATATTTAAAACATGCCACTACATTAACAATGGGACTAACTGATCAAATGTATAATCATAAAGAGATGCATTTTCATTATCCTCATGGGAAATGATATGATAGCAAAGACAACAACTCTACTTGAACTGTTTATTACTTCATTTTGTCACTGGTTCTAACGATGGCGAAATGGTGCCTCAATTTATTAGTGACCTTTGATTAACATATGAAACAATAGCGCTTTCTCATGACAATAGATAAACAGTAAAATGAAGCAATGCCCATGTTAAAGTAATATCCCTTTTAAGTAATCCTGCTATTAATCTAGTGTCGTTGATAAATTGAGCCAATGGCACTATTTTAAGAAATGCTTTTGTCCTACTTTAGTTCCCATGAAGATAATCACGATGCTTCTAATTGTGGGTGTACATTTCATTAATTCTTATTGATGTGTGAAAGTGTGTTATATCGACTAGAGGGGGGGGTGAATAGGCGATTTTTATGAATTCTTCACTGAGGAATTTGCCGGTGAGGAAATTCCTTTGTGAAGAACTACTTGGAGCGGCATAAGTACTCAGAAGTAAGCATAACAGAATACATGCACAGTCATCACGATGAAATGAAGACAATCACAGAGTACAGAAAGCGTAAACACAGGATAACACAAGATGAAGACAAACTGACTGAAGAAATTGAACTGAGGAAATTGAGAAAGTCTTCAGTCAGAGTCTTCAAACACAGATATGAACAACTACTCAACACAGTAATGAGGAAGTGAATGAGTTGAGGAAATAGAACCAGTAGGGTTGGTGAAGACAATGATTTCGTAGACCAGTTCCAACTGTTGTCTCAATTCCTCTTGGATGTTTGGGTTTGTGGGTGTTTGGGTGTTTGGGATTGATTCCGCGGGATCAATCTCTTCAGTGATGCTCAATCACTATGGGTTTGTGGGTGTTTGGGTTTGGATTTTCCTCACTCAATGATTTTTACTCAAAGTCCTCGGAGGATGGGTTGCTCTCAAATGACAAGTGTCAGTTTCTCTCGGAGCAGCCAACTAACTAGTGGTTGTAGGGGGCGGCTATTTATAGCCTAGGGAGCAGCCCGACATGATAAGAGATAAATGCCCTTCAATGATATGACCGTTATGTGGAAAGGATATTTTGGGACAGCTGGCGTGAAGCACAGCAACGGTCGGAAATTTGACTCTCAAATTCCTCAGGGCTATCATGTTCCTCACTGTATAGGCAATCCGCGCTGGCGAATTCCTAACTCCTCAGTCAGAACAAATTCCTCAGCGACCAGAAGATCTTCGTCTCTGTCACTGAAGAAATTGACTGAACTGTATGAGATTTCCAATGGCTTCACTCGAAGGGATTGGTAGGTGTAGGATTTTGAGCTGAGCATCACATGAAAATTTTTCCTTAGTATTTCCTTGACCCCCTTTAACAGTACGGTGTTTCCTATGATTCAAGAAAGAGAAAAACAAAACTATGAAAACAAAAGTCTTCAAGCTTCATATTCCTCGCATGAATATCAAGTCTTCACGGACACACCAATTTCTTCACTTTCAAAGTCTTCATGAAAGTCTTCAGGAATACCAAAATCTTCAGTCGAAGATATTCATTTTTAGGGGTCGACTTTCACTGTAAATATCAAACTCCTCATAGACTTATAGACCTGTGTACACCCATAAACGCATTAGTCCCTTAACCTATAAGTCTTCAATACACCAAAATCACTAAGGGGCACTAGATGCACTTACAATCTCCCCCTTTTTGGTGATTGATGACAATATAGGTTAAGTTTTCAACGGGGATAAACATATGAAGTGTACTGATATTGAGGAATTTGATTGCAAGATATAGAAGAACTCCCCCTGAAGATGTGCATAGTGAGGAATTTGCTTTTGAAGCAATGCACACTTGAAGAGTTGAATCATGGAGATCTCCCCCTATATCTTGTAATTCATACATGCATATAATACGAAGATTTTGAAATGCATGATGAAATATGGTGCCTGAAGATATTTAGCATGCGAGCAATAACATTAACGAGGAATAAGCATGCAAAATCAGAGCATAGTGCATCAAAAGTATCAGAGCACCATCGGGTTTAAGATTACAACTCGATCCAATAAAAGTTTCAGAAGAGCGAGAGTTGTAACTAACAAAAAAAACGCCCATATAATAGACCCGCTTGAAGACTAACTCAGATTTCTCCCCCTTTGTCATCGAATGACCAAAAGGATCGAAACGCCCTTGAAGATTATCAAGTTGATGGAGGAGCGCCAGCGTTGTCGGGGTTGGTTGTCGTAGTAGGGCCTACTGCAGTGTCATCCAAGTCTTCATTTTCATCAGGGGCGCGCGATGAAGAATATGAGCTGGCTTCCAAGGAAGGAACGACCTTCTTGAATTTCTTCGGTGGAGGTGCAGACCAGTCAAATTCTTTCTTGAGACCCATGCTCTTCAGATCATCTACGTTGTAGATATGAGATAGAACAGCCCAGGTACGGTTGAAGGTTTCATGGAGGTAGTATTGGTTCTTCCTCACTGCATTGTGGGTTGAGGTCATGTTGTTAAGAATTGAACCAAACTGACGCTTGACCCATTTGTGATTGCGATCAACCTTCTGATGAAGACCGAGGAGTAACTCACGATCAGTCATCACCCTGGGTGCTGTTGCTTGAGGAATTTGCTTGGCAAAGGTGTTGGCGGCAGAATCATGTGTGGCAGAGTCATCATTGCTGGAGTAAGATGCAGCCTTGCGAAATTGACCATCCAATGGACGAATGCCTTCATCTATCATAGCAGTTGCCTTGCCTTTGTCATCAGCTGAGGAAAATGTCCTTTTGAGGACTTCAATTGGAGGCAAGAAACTGCCATGGTTCAGAGTATCAGCCTTATAATTGAGTGAAGACCTTGTCCTGATGAATTTCATAATCCATGGTGCATAAGGCTTCATCTCAAACAGTGACATAGCAATATTGGCCAGAGTCCTCATGAAGAAATCATGGAAGTTAATGGGAACGCCATGAATGATGTTGAAAAGCATATTCTTCATGATGCCAACGACTTCTTCATCATTTGAGCCGTGGCCTTTGATAGGACTCATTGTCTTTGTCAGAATGCGATAGACAGTCCGTGGCACATACAGTAACTCCTTGACGAGGAATTTGGTTCGTGGGGCCTGCCCTGGCTTCAAAGGCTTCATCAGCACTTGCATGTAATGATTTGTAAGCTTAGGTTCATTGTAGATGCAACGAGCACCATCAAGGGGAGGACTGAGTGGGAGGACACGAAGCAATTCAGTTGCTCGTGCCTTGTAGTGAGTATTTTCAGACATCCAGTACATCACCCAAGTGTTCACATCTTCAGAATTTCCTGTGATGTGCAGCGTTGCATAGAATTGAAGAATGAGTTCTTCATTCCAATCACAGATGTCAGTGCTGAAATTCAGTAATCCAGCATCGTGAAGAGCACTGAGGACTGTCTCGAAGCACGGCAGAGATTCCATGTCCACGTGAGGAATGTGTGCATGCTCGAAGACTTTGTCTTTGTCAAATAGCATAGAGGAATAAAAGTTTGCTTGACTAGCAGTCTAGAAACGCCTCTTCCTTATGCGAGCAGAGTCATAGGGATTATAATCAGTGAAGAACACATGCTCATTGAAGAAATCAGCAGCCTTGAACTTTTGCTTCTTGGAGAAGGGATCCTTTGGCTTGGGCACGGGAGTGTCAGTGAGTTGCATCACAACCTCCGGAATCACAATCTCAGGTTCTTCAGGCTGAGGAATTTCTGGTTCCTCTTCAGTGGCAGTCTGCATGTTCATGTTATCAGCAGCAACAGTTTCTTTAGCACTAGTGGCTGGAATTTCTTCATGCACAGATGAGGTGGGATGAGTTTCTTCAAAGCCCATTTGAACAGTTGGTGCAGGGGACTGAGGTATTTTCTGTAGTGGAGTGAAGTGTGGGGAATTGGGACGCTAACTTTCCCAAAAGTCATCATTCATCATAGGCGTGGTGCATCCAATGTCCACGTCTTCATCTTCAAGTTCTTCAACGCTAGCCTCTTCAGCTGTGAACTGAGGCACGGGCGAGGAAGCAGCAGGAGTTGAGGGGATCATATCCACTTCAATTTCTTCATCAATCTGCTCTGACGAAGCAGCAGAATGATGTTCTTCATCAGATCCGCTAGGGATCACATATTCAACACCATAAGGAACAAGTTCCTTGGAAGTCATGGTGGAAATCGGAACATCATCAATAGGGTTCTCAAAAGAGCTGGGCATAGTCTTCAATTTCTTCGGAGCTGAAGAATCTGAAGCAGATGATGCTTTCCTTTTCTACACTGCAGCTTTCTCTGCAGCCTTGGTCTTCCTCACATCTAATGCAGATGGAAGAGTAGGAGTTGATGTAGGCGCAGGAGGAGCTGAGGAATCTGGTTGAATTTCCTCAGGTGCAACTGATGCAGTTGCCCTGACTTCTACAGTTTCTTCAGGGGCACCACTAGTGGATGCCCTGGCAGTTTCTTCAGCAGCTGGGATGGAGTCACCAGCTCTGGAACTAGCATTTTCTTCAGCAGGCTAAAAATCATCAGCGGTGCTGGCATGTTCTTCAGTTTGCTGAGCAGAGGCTTCAGCATGAGGAATTTCATGTTGCGATGGGTCGGCAACATTGGTGAACTTCTCAGTCAGTTTAACAAACCTAACTTTGGCTCCTTGCCAATCAGCATAATAGGAATTGAAATTGTCGTTGAGTGTTTTGATCTCAGGCTGGATCTTGAGGAGTTCATCAGGTGTCATTTTGACAACATTGTTCTTCAGGAACTTCTCTTTCCTGAACTGAGCCTTCTTGATTTGCCTGGCCTTCTCAAATTTCCATTTTTCTTCATTGATGAAGTGGGTCAGCACATGACTTTGGCCAGGTGTCAGATGAAAATCAGGCATAGGAGTGTTTGGGTCCTTGTGCCAGAGATCAATGTAGTCGAGGATCACTTTAGGATCCAAAAGCAGTGGCACATTTGTGCCTTTGGCTCTAGTGGCCCTTTCTTCCCTGTCTCTGATGATATCTTCAAGTTCTTCATCATCAGCTTCATCGTCAGATGGCACATGGAAAGCAACTTGTTTCTTCTTCGGACTAGGGCGAGGACCTCATCCAGCAGTGGCCTTTGTCTTCAGCAGAGTGGGGCCAGATGAAGAATTTGGTGCAGCTGAGGAACTTGTTGAGACACGAGAGGCAATGGAGATGTCTGTAGTCCTTTGGCATGTGGCCAAATGTACCGGTGTTGAGGACTTTGCCGGAGCAACTGAGGACTTTGGAGGAGCTGGTGCAGCTTGAGGAATTCGCCGTGAGGGCTTTGAAGATACTGGTCGTGAGGGCGTTGCTGATGAACTTGGCCGTGAGGGCACAGTTGATGAAGCACTTGGCTTGTGAGCAGGCTTCTTTGTCATTGATTTTCTAGGCTTGTCAAAGGCCTTTGTGGCAGCAGCAGCAGCAGAGTCTTCATTAAATTTCCTCACTGCTTCTTTGGCTTGTTTAGCCAACTTGGCTTGACGCCTGGCCCATTCTTCAGGAAAATCCTCACCACGCTTGATGCTGGTAGGATCAGCTACTTGGCCAGGTGCCAATGGAGCTCTTGGGCATGGAGGATTTATAGCAAATTTCTTCATATACTTTGGAGTAACATATCTGTACTCCCTCCATTCTCTTGCCCATCTTCTTTCAATCCTTTGAATGTGCACCTTACGCTGATTTTTGTTCTCTTTGCCAAACTTGGCTTCATCAGGTGTGCAATAGTCCTTATAAATGTCATCAGGGATCTCGAAAGCAGTCATGACCTCAGACTTCTTTCCTCCTTTCTGCGGTTTCTTACCTTCAGCCATATTCTTCAGATGAGGAATTTGAACAATTGAACACTCTGAAGAAGTATGCAAATTTTCTTCAAGGAACGCTGCAAATGAGTTAAGTTGATGAGAACCTAGTGATTCAGCAGCGCACATGAGTACCTGTGAACAGAGTATAGTTGCGAGGAATTTGAAGAGGTCATATGCATTCTCAGAAGGTTTTCAAAATGAACAAGTCTGAGGAATTTGACCACATGAGTCTTGAGGAATTTCACTAAGCGTACTTTGTCTTAGGTTCCAGAGTTGTATAGATCTACGATCCACACAATTGAGGAATCTTGAAGAAAATGAAGCTTAGGGAAACGAATCTAGAACAGATAATTTGTGAGGTGTTTTGTGTGTGAGAATTTGAAGAATAAAACACCTTTGAAGATTTTGTAGTGAAAATCTGAATCAAAGAGGGCAGTAAAAGTAACTTTTAATTACCCTGATTGAAGAACACGACGAACTAAGAAGAGTAGATTAGAAGCTCGTCGGTTCAGATCTTCCACGCCCTAACTTGGCGGAGGAAGACAGCTACAGCGGCGGCGGAGTGAAGATTTCCGCGGTCGGCGGGAGTACGACGGCGACAAGGTCGAGGCAGTGAAGCTCTTCCTCTCCGGCGACGATGGAGTAGCGGCGACGCTAGGGTTTGAGAAGCTCGAGTGCGGGAGAGAGCGGTCGAGCGGAGTAAAGGAAGTGAGGAAGGGTGAGGGGGTATTTATAGTCGCAGTGAAAAACTGTTCGCCCGAAGATTTAGGATGAACGTGCCCCTGGCCCTTCTCATTCGCTTGACATGTGTCACCCACGTACTGAATAGTGGAGATCGTGTTAGATCGTGGGTGAATAGAGAAGCTTATCATGGGAAACGGGATGGTTTGAGCGGCAAAACCGAAAAATTCGGATAAGATAGGTTTTAAAGTTTTGTTCGCAATTTCTTCAGCTGACAAGGACACAGTGAAGATTTTGAACGGGTTTCAAATAGAACGCACATGAAGAATTTGTGAATAGATTGGGTTGAGTATAGCATAGAGGGGGAAGGGTCCGATCACATTCACTTAGCAGAAAATGCAACTTGAAGAAATAGCCATAAGTGAATGCTGTAGAGGGCATATATAGCCAATGAAGAAAGACGACGGAAACAGTGAAGATTTTGCAAAGTTGAAGAATTTGAAAAACTGAGGAATTTCTAAAACTAAGGAAAAACTCAAATTGAAGATTTTCAACTTTTTGTGGTGGCGTGACCCACCGTATAAGAATGATGATTTCAGACACCACGTACAATTGTCGTAGGGTTCTGAGAATCAAATTCTTCATTAATTTCTTCACACTTAGAGTGTAATTCTTCATTGATTGAAGAAAAATGTTTCTTCATGTGTTGCACATCTAAGTCATCAATTTTGCATAAGTGTTAGGATGTGTGTCCTTTTCAAAGAACATTCGAAGATTCTAAGATATTTAGCTCACACCGCAACTTGCTAAATTTCTTCTCATCCAAGGGCTTTGTGAAGATATCGGCTAGCTGTTCTTCAGTCTTCACATGTTCAATAGCAATGTCGCCCTTCAACACATCATCACGAAGAAAATGATGACGGATCTGAATGTGCTTTGTCTTCGAGTGCTGAACTGGGTTATGAGCAATCTTGATGACGCTCTCATTGTCACAGTAGAGAGGCACGTTCTTCATGTTGATGTCGTAGTTCTTCAGAGTTTGCTTCATCCACAGCAATTGAGCACAGCAAGAACCAGCAGCGATATACTCAGCTTTAGCAGTTGACAGTGATACGCAGTTCTGTTTTTTCGAGGACCAACAGACCAAAGATCGTCCGAGGAAATGACAAGTACCAGATGTTGACTTGCGATCCACACGATCACCAGCATAGTCAGAGTCAGAATATCCAATGAGATCAAAGGTAGAGCCCTTGGGGTACCATAATCCTAGTGTTGGTGTGTGAGCTAGATATCGAAGAATATGCTTCACAGCCTTATGGTGTGATTCCTTCGGTGAAGATTGAAATCGGGCACACATGCAAACACTAAGCATTATATCTAGCCTAGATGCACATAAGTACAATAAAGAACAAATCATGGAGCGGTATACCTTGTGATCGAAGTCAATACCATTTTCATCAGTGCATAGATGACCATTTGTGGGCATAGGAATTTTGACTCCTTTGCAATCTTGCATGCCGAATTTCCTCAGTACATCCTTGAGGTATTTCTCCTGAGATATGAATATGCCATTGTGTTGTTGACAAATTTGAAGACCTAAAAAGAATTTCAACTCTCCCATCATAGACATTTGATATTCTTCACTCATCATGTAGGCAAATTGATCACTATAACATTGGTCAGTACAGCCAAATATAATATCATCAACATATATTTGGCACACAAACAGTTCACCATCATAAGATTTAGTAAAGAGAGTAGGGTCGAGTGAACCGGGTGTGAAGCCATTCTTCACGAAGAAATCCTTCAAAGTGTCATACCACGCCCCAGGGGCCTGCTTGAGGCCATAGAGGGCCTTGTTGAGTCTGAAGACTTTGTCGGGATTCTTAGGATCTTCAAAACCTGGGGGTTGAGCAACATACACTTCTTCCTCATGCTTACCATTGAGGAATGCACTTTTCACATCCATTTGATATAAAGTGATATTATGATGGTTAACATATGCAAGTAATATGCGAATAGCCTCAAGTCTAGCAACAAGTGCAAAAGTTTCATCGAAATCAACTCCTTCAACCTGTGTGTAGCCTTGAGCTACAAGTCGTGCCTTATTCCTCACCACAAGGCCATTTTCTCTTGCTTGTTGCGGTAGATCCACTTTGTGCCGATGATATTATGCTTGCGAGGATCTAGACGTTTGACCAGTTCCCAGACATTGTTGAGCTCGAACTGATGTAATTCTTCTTGCATGGCCTGAATCCACTCAGGCTCTAGAAATGCTTCATCTACCTTGGTGGGCTCTGTGATAGAGACAAAAGCATAGTTCCCCCAAAAGTTAGATAAATGTGAAGCTTTTGAGCGTGGGAGAGGACCTGGTGCTTCAATGTCATCGATGATCTTTTCAACTTGCACTTTTTTTGCAACGCGAGGATGAGCTGGTTGTCGTTGAGGAATTTGATCGACATTTTCTTCAGCACCATTTTCTTCAGCATTATCTTCAGGTGCATCTGCACGACAATCTTCGCATTCTAGAATGAATTCTTCAACAGTTTCTTCGGTAGGAATGACATCCTCAGTAGCCTTGAACTTGATAGAATCTTCAGGTGTTGGTTCATCTATCACAGAAGGTAGGTGCTCTCTTTGCGAGCCATTAGTTTCATCGAACCGCACATCTACAGTTTCAACAATCTTGTGAAGAGCGATGTTGAAGACTCTATAGGTGTGCGAGTCCTTTCCGTAACCAAGCATAAAACCTTCATGTGCTTTTGGTGCAAATTTAGCATTGTGATGAGGATCTCTAATCCAACATTTAGCACCGAAGACTTTGAAATAACTCACATTGGGTTTCTTGTCAGTGAGGAGTTCATAGGCAGTCTTTTTGAAGAATTTGTGAAGATATACTCTGTTGATGATGTGGCACGCGGTATCAATTGCATCAATCCAAAACCGATGAGGGGTTTTGTATTCATCAAGCATAGTGCAAGCCATCTCAACAAGAGTTCTGTTCTTGCGCTCCACGACGCCATTTTGCTAAGGAGTATAAGGAGCAGATAATTCATGAGTAATACCAAGTTCATCAAGATAGCCACCAAGACCTGAATTCTTGAACTCAGTTCCATTGTCACTCCTGATGTGCTTGATCTTCACACCAAAGTTGGTTGAAGCCCTCGAGGAAAATTGTTTGAAGACTTCCCGCACTTCATGCTTGTAAGTAACAATGTGCACCCATGTGTAACGAGAGTAATCATCAACGATAACAAAGCCATATAGAGATGCATCATTAGTCACAACAGAATAATGATTAGGACCGAAGATATCCATGTGAAGCAATTCAAATGGTCGAGTGGTAGTCATGATAGTCTTCGCTGGATGCTTGGCCTTGGTAATTTTTCCAGCTTCATAGGCACCACACAGGTGATCCTTGAGGAATTTGACATTCACTATGCCAATGACATGCTTCTTCTTCGCGAGCGTGTGCAGATTCCTCATGCCAGCGTGACCAAGTCGTCGATGCCATAGCCAGCCTTTTGAAGCTTTCGCAAGTAAGCACACGGCAGGTTGTGGTCCTGTAGAGAAATCAACAATGTACAGGTCTCCTCTCCTAAAGCCTTCGAAGACTTTGGAATTGTCAGCTTCCATGATCACAACACAACGATACTTGCCAAAGACAACAACCATATCAAGATCACAAAGCATTGAGACAGACATGAGGTTGTATCCTAAGGACTCGACAAGCATGACTTTGTCCATGTGTCGATCCTTAGAGATCGCAACCTTACCTAGACCCAATACCTGACTTTTGCCTTTGTCAGCGAAGATGATATGCTTCAGATGTGACAGTGTTAATGGAGCATCCATCAATAGATTCTTGTCACCAGTCATGTGATTTGTACAACCACTGTCGAGGACCCACTCATTTGCTTTCGGTTGATCATCCTGCAGATGAATTAGTGCAGCTTACAAACTCATATACTTCATCAGTGAAGAATATGACATCAGTATCATCAGTTCAATTTCATCAAGCAATAGCACAGATAATCAGTATGGAGGATGTGTGAAATGAAGATTCATTTCATCATGCTTAGCCTGCGTCCTTTTAGGCATTTTGTTAGGCCCCCAGCAAATTCTTCAGACGTTAATGCATGTCTGGAGACCTGACCCTGCATAAGAAATTAGTTCTTTTTCTTCACCACCCACATCTGGAGGGGTGGCAAAGAGTTCATTACTCTGCAAGCACCATATGAGAAAGATGGCAAAGATGCCAACCCATTTCGTTTCACATAAGAGGGGTTAGGGTAAGCATATGAATAAGCAGAGAAATTATTCGAGGACTTATGAACATAATGATTTGAAGAATAATGCTCATATTCATAGCCCTTAGCTCTACCCTGCGAAACAGAGTTGTTAGCACGATGATGTTCATATGAGGACTTTGATCCTTTTGAGGATTTTGATCCATGTGAGGAATTTGGTCCGTATGAGGACTTGGATCCATATGAAGAATTTGGTCCATATGAAGAGTTTGATCTGGGGTTCCTGTTCTTCACTGGTGGTGTCATGAGGACATTCACCTGAAGACTTTGAACATAACTTTTGGGAACCCAGATTTTCTTCATAGGGGAACCGTTAGTGCCAACATATCTAGCAAATACTTCACCATTCTGATTTTTGAACAGTTTATAGTTGGAGTCAAATGACGCATCAGAAGAATGAGGAGATTCACATGTAAAGCCAGATAAGTTAGATGGATCAACTGGAGGTCCCTTTGCAGCAACCCATGAGGTTTTGGGGTACTGCTCAGGCTTCCAATATGTTCCATCAGCATTGAGTTTCCTCTCAAAGGCAATACCCTCTTTCCTAGGGTTTCTGTTGAGGATCTGCTTTTTAAGCACATCACAAAGAATCTGATGCCCTTTGAGGCTTTTGTACATGCCTGTCATGTACAATTCCTTCAGCCCTGCATTGTCAGTGATACTAGCAATGTCCTCAGATGAGGAATTAGTGATAGCAGAGGCAGGTGAAGAATTTGTAACATTTGAAGCATTTGAACATTCAGGTGAAGAATTAGCAGATTCACGTTCAATGCACTTTAAACATGGAGGATCAAATTGTTCCTGAGTGGCGCTGATTTGTTGAGCTAGTAATGAATCGCGCTCCTTCTGAAGATCTTCATAACTCACTCTTAGCTTCTCAAGATCTTGCTTTCTTTGAAGAAATTCAGAAGAAAGCTTCTCGTGATCAGACAAGAGAGTATTATGTTGATCTTGAAGGGCGTCAAACTTGGAATGAAGTCTCTGAAGACTTTCAGCCAATGCTTTTGACTGATCCATTTCTTCACCCAACATATCATCGCCCTTATTTAGCATGTAGTGAACTTTTTCCAAGGCTCTTTGTTGTTTATGGGCAAGGTAAGCAAGTTTGACATAGCTAGGTCCAAATTCATCACCAGATTCATCATCACTAGATTCAGATAGGTAGGATTCGGTTACCTCAGCACCGTTTGCCATAAGGCAGGGGATGGTAGACGATGATGATTATGGTTCAAATGTCATCGCTGTCAGGACCCCGACTCAATGCCACATCGATCTAGCATGTAACACCTCATATCACTTTGCGGCCTCACGCACGGTATCCCCACGGGTGTCGCCTTACCTTTGCCCGGGACCGTTTGCGCCTTTTGGCACACGTATATGATAGTGTTGCTAGCATCCATATGGTAAGGAGCCCGGGCTGACATGGCTAGTCGTAAACCCAAAGTGGCACAAACTTACAGGGACAGGCATCCATGACCCAGCATCGAACGTGTCGGTCATCAGCGAGTGAATCCAGGCTGTAGCACTGGGCTAGCAGGACTCTGGTGAACCGGGCTGTAGCGGGCTAACATCACTCCGGTATTCATCGCGTGACATTTCCCCGAAGGGACAGACACAGGAACGAAGAAGGACACATGCCGGCTAGCCTAAGTGTTCCGGAGCAGTAGCAAGCTACCATGGCTCAGTGGAAGCACTAAGAGACATTTCCCGGTAAGAGAGGCTACTAAGGATAAACAACTAGATAGTCAGATCCCACACATATCAAGCATTTCAATAACATACACACAATATGCTCGATATGTGCAAATACAACATGGCATCACAACATGACTCTACAACTCAAGTATTTTATTCAATAGGCTCCGAGGAGCGAGATATTACAAACATGGGTCTCATGACCCAACATTCAGAGCACACAAGTCAAGCACAAGCGGAAGCTTAGCATGTCTGAGTACAGACATCTAGAAATGAAAAAGGCTTAGAAGCCTGACTATCCACCAGATCCTGCCGAGGGCACAAGATCATAGCTGAGGTAACAAGCTAAACGTCGAAGTCCACGCGGAACTACTAGTGAGACGGAAGTCTCTGCAAAAACGTAAAATAGGCAAACATGAGTACAAATGTACCCAGCAAGACTTACATCAGAACTAACTACATATGCATCATTATCAACAAAAGGGATGGTGGGGTTTAACTGCAGCAAGCCAGCTTTGACTCAGTGGCTATCCTAAACTACGACTGCAAGTAACTCTTTTAAGGTGGCGCACACGAGTCCACATATTCACCATATCAATACACCACTATGGATCCGCTCCCGTCTTCCTAAGAGAACGCCATCCATAGCACTCACGCTTATCTTGCGTATTTTAGAGTATCCACTTTCACTTGTCTATGAACTGTACAGGCAACCCAGAAGTCCTTTTCCGCGGACACGGCTATTCGAATAGATGATGTTAACCCTGCAAGGGTGTACTTCTTCACACACGCTCTCACCACTTACCGCCGTTTACACGACATGTACTCGACAACCTTCAAGCGGAAGCCCAACGAGGGTGTTGGCCACGACCTACCTAAACACTCAAGTCTCTAGTCCAGGTTTATCACCTATTCGGGTTCCATCCGCGAGGAGATCCGTCCGGGGTTTCGCTCACAGCCCCAAACGATGTGTGCAGGGTTCCTGAGACACCAAACGGGCGCTCAGAACACCGGGCCACGGTGTATCTACCGCATCATGGCCCACCCCTAGGGTCAGCGCTACGCACGGCCTCCAACACATATCCTACAAACACCAGAAACTAGTTGCAACTCCTGGACAGAGAACAAGGGTGATTAAGAAGCCGAGAGGGTCCATTGGTTTCGGGCCCAATGCGTGGTAGTAACTGTATCATGGATCACAAACACAGAACTCAGTTCCTGAGGACGGCTGCAATGAGACAACCCACCATGTACTCCTACATGGCCTCTCACCGCTACCTTTACCAAATCATGTTCACACACTTAGCTCACACACAGTAGGACATGTTCACACACCTCTGATTCATCCTCGATGAATCAGACCTAACTCAACTCTAAGCAGTAGCAGGCATGACAAACAAGCATGAATGAGTAGGCACAACAGGGCTCAAACAACTCCTACTCATGCTAGTGGGTTTCATCTATTTACTATGGAATGACAGGTCATGCAGAGGATAAAGGGGTTCAGCTACCGCAGCAAATAACAGATGAATCGATGTTGTCCTAATGTAGTAAAAGAGAGCAGGAGCGAGAGAGTGGGATTGTATCGGAATGAACAAGGGGTTTTTGCTTGCCTGGCACTTCTGAAGATAGCATTGAGTCTTCATCAGTGTCAACGATCACAACGTCGGTACAACGTCTATCGAGGGGGAACAACACCGGCAAACAGAGAGGAAACACGATCAATGCAATGCTATGACATGGCAATATGAATGTGTTTTGGGCTAATGCAAGCTAGAACAGATTGAGATGAGTCCATTTGAATCAAAGATTCAAATGCAAACCCATTTAAAGAGGTTATATTAGTGCATTAACTTGTTTCATCTAAACAGCAAGGTTAATGTGTTTTAACATGCATGAAAATGGTACAGATGGATAGATTGCATTTGTCTGATCATTTTTCATATATAACTTATTTCATTCTGAGTTACGGTTGATTTTATATGAATTTTTGAAGTTTATAGCATTTTTTGGAATTCCCTGAATAAGAACAAATCCAGAAAATAATTAACTGCGTCAGCATGACGTTGGCGTGACGTCAGCAGGTCAATAGGGTCGGCCAGGTCAAATCTGACCAGTGGGGTCCGCATGTCCGTGTCACAACTAATTAACAGAGTTAATTAGTGCTATGTTAAATGCTAACCTAAGTTAATTAGGGCGTGGGCCCACATGTCAGTGACTTAGTTGGCTAACTAAAAGTTAATTAGCACTAAACTAAATTAGCAGGGCTCTGGGCCCACTTGTCCGGACCCAGGGGAGGTCAACTGGGTCAACCCGGGTCAAACTCGCCGGAGTTGACCCAAGGCTCGTCGCCGGCAAGGCCAGGGATGGCGGAGAGGTGCGGGTTTCCTCCTCCGGCGACCAAATGGCCGGCGGAGGCCGTCTACGTGACGCGGGCGCTCGTCCGCGTCGAGTAATGGCAGTGGCTGGGCCTGAGATGGCCGGAGCCGTCACCGGCGTCGACCTTGGCGGTCGCCGGAGCTCGGGCGAGCTCGGGGTCGATGCTACGGTGGCCGGGGAGGCTCGTGCGAGGTACCTACGTGCTCTACGCAGCGCGGGGAGGAAGCTGAGCACTACAGCCGGGCCGCTAGGTGGCCGGAGGCACGTCAGCGGCGGTCACAGGCGGCGGCGGGTTTCGGTCATCGGCAAAACGGCGACTAGAACTAGCAAACGTCGCGGAGACAAGGGGGAAACGGTGTAGAAGCTCACGGGGATTGTGTAGGGCTGGTCGGCGAGCTCGGGGAGGGGCCGGAGCAAGCGGGGCGGCGATGGCGATCTCGGCAGACCGAGGTTGAAGAAGATGGTGTGGCCGGCGTTCGAGGGCGTCCGGCGGGGCGCGTGCTTCGTCTTGGGGCTCCGTGTCGTCGAGGCGGAGCCTCTGGATAGCACGGAGAGGCGAGGGAGAGGCGAGGCCGCGGTTGCGCTCGTCGGCGGCGGCGGCAGCGCTCGGTGGTTTGCGTGCGAGAGAGACCAGAGGAGGAGGGGAGCGAGGGGAGAGGCTGAGAGGGCCTGGGGGGCGCGTGGCGTCTCTAGGGCGACGTCGGGGAGGCGGCAGCAAGCAGGAGGTGGCCAGGCGCGACGTCGGCGCTCGCCACCGAGCTGCTTCGTGCGCTGGCAAGGGGAAGAAGACAAGCGTGCCCCTGGTGGGCTGGGCCACACAGGTCGGCTGCCAGCTGGGCCGGCTAGGTAAGTGGCCCAGGTAGGTGTTCTCTCTCTCTCTCTTTTCTAAATTGTTTTTTGTTTTCTATTTTTCTGTAACTTTTGGGCTTTATTTAAAATACCAAAATGTTTTCAAAAATCCTGAAAATAATTGTGGGCTCTGTTTGGAATATTCCCAACAACCCTCACTTAAGTTCAGAATTAATTGAGCATTTAAAATATTATATAGCATTTAAATGCCCAATTGCAAATAGCATATGATTTAATCCAGAGCCCAAATATGACATGGAAAAAGGTGCAACACCTCTGGTTAATGTTTCCAGCATTTTCCAGAAATGATGAACATTTTTGAGAGCCATTTGGATTCACTGAGAATATTTTAGTTGAACCTAGTGGATTCCTTTGATGCTAGGGTTTAGGCAATCCCCATTTCAGGTTTAACTGAAATTTAAACATGATGCAACACATGACTAGCTAGCTCAGTGCATACCAGAACTAGGGATGTGACAGCTCAACCCCACTAAACAAGAATCTCGTCCCGAGATTCAAGACGTGAGGTAAGAAGACAAAGGGGACACAAGCTAACATAACTTCGGATTGCGAAACGGACAACGGGGAAAATGCTGGGATGCATGAGACGAACACGTATGCAAATGAGATGCACATGATGACATGATATGAGATGCATGACATGAACAAAATGCAAAACGAAAGACAAAACCCAACCACGGAGGGAATATCATAGCACGTAGCCGAAAATGGCAAGAGTTGGAGTTACAAAGATGGAAAGTTACATCCGGGGTGTTACAACACTCCACCACTACAAGAGGATCTCGTCCCGAGATCTAGGACTGAAAGAACTCTGGATATTCGGAACGGAGGTGATCCTCGTGCTCCCAGGTGGCTTCTCGATCGGAATGGTGTGACCACTTCACTTTCAGGAATTTGATTGACTTGTTGCGAGTCTTGCGCTCGGTTTCTTCAAGAATAGCAACGGGGTGCTCATGATAAGAGAGGTCTTCTTGGAGGTCAGTTTCTTCAAAGTTGATAGTGCGCTCAGGAGTCTTGAAGCACTTTCGAAGTTCTGACACGTGAAACACATCGTGCACGTTTGCAAAGTTGGATGGAAGCTCGAGTTGATAGGCGAGATCGCCTCTTTTGCCAATGATCTTGAAAGGACCCACGTATCTAGGGGAAAGCTTCCCTTTGATACCGAAGCGACGAGTGCCTTTCATTGGAGAGACGCGGAGGTAGACATGGTCTCCGATTTCAAAAGCCAAGTCACGGTGCTTGCTATCATAGTAACTCTTCTGGCGCGATTGCGCGGCTTTGAGGTTCTCACGAATGACTTTGCACATTTCTTCGGCTTCTGTGATCAAGTCGTTGCCAAGAAGTTGGCGTTCACCTGTCTCAGACCAATTGAGAGGAGTACGGCACTTTCTGCCATAGAGAATTTCGAATGGGGCCTTGCCCGAACTCGCTTGGAAGTTGTTGTTGTAGGAGAACTCGGCATAAGGAAGACAATCTTCCCACTTCATGCCCAAGGAGATGACACAAGCCCTGAGCATATCTTCAAGGATTTGATTGACTCGCTCGACTTGGCCACTTGTTTGAGGATGGAAAGTTGTGCTGAAACGAATGTTGGTGCCCATGGCCGTCTGAAAGGAGTCCCAGAACTTAGAAGTGAAGATGCTTCCACGATCTGAAGATATCAATTGTGGAATGCCGTGCAAGGAGACAATTCTGGAGGTGTATAACTCTGCCAGCTGAGCTGCTGTGATAGATTCTTTGATAGGAAGAAAATGAGCCACTTTAGTAAGCTTGTCAATGACAACAAAGATAGCATCATTTCCACGCTTGGACTTAGGAAAACCAGTCACGAAGTCCATCTCGATGTGATCAAACTTCCATTCTAGAATAGCAAGAGGATGGAGGAGACCAGCTGGTCTTTGGTGTTCTGCTTTCACCCTTCTGCAGACATCACATTCATTCACGAATTGAGCAATTTCTCGCTTCATTCGAGTCCACCAATATGACTGCTTGAGGTCATGGTACATCTTCGTACTTCCAGGATGAATGGATAGGAGGGAATTGTGTGCCTCATTCATGATGACTTTTCTCAGATCGCCTTTAGGAACCATAATTCGATCCTCGAAGAAAAGAGTATCTTTGTCATCCAAGCGATAGCACTTGTATTTGGAAATGCCCTTGTCAATACCACGTTTCACCTTCTTCACCATGGTATCCAGGAGTTGTGCCTCACGAATTTGATCTTCCAAAGTAGGAGAGACCATGAGGTTGGCAAGAAAGCCTTGAGGAACAACTTGAAGATTCAGCTTGCGGAAAGCTTCACAAAGATCTGGTTGAAATGGCTTGAGAATTAGACTGTTGCAATAAGCCTTTCTGCTCAGAGCATCTGCAATCACATTCGCCTTGCCAGGAGTATATTCAATACTTGGATTGTACTCTTGAATCATTTCGACCCATCGAGTTTGCCTGAGGTTGAGGTTTGGTTGAGTGAAGATATACTTGAGGCTCTTGTGATCGGTGAAAATGTCCACTTGCCTTCCCAATAAGAGATGTCTCCATGTTATCAAAGCATGGACAACTGCCGCCAACTCAAGATCGTGAGTGGGGTAGTTCTTTTCGTTGGGCTTCAACTGGCGAGAGGTATAGGCCACAACTTTCTTCTCTTGCATTAATACAGCACCAAGACCTTGAAGAGAAGCATCGCAGAACACTTCAAATGGCTTGGATTCATCAGGAGGAGTCAAGACAGGAGTTGTGACTAGCTTCTCTTTGAGGGTGTTGAAAGAGACATCACACTCAGGCGTCCAGACATACTTGACATGCTTCTGGAGGAGGTTGGAAAGAGGCTTTGCAATCTTTGAGAAGTTCTCAATGAATCTTCGGCAGCTTGCAAGACCAAGAAAACTGCGGAGCTGTTTGACATTCTGAGGAGGTTCCCAATTCAGAACAGCAGACACCTTTGCTGGATTAACAGCAATACCCTTGGCAGAGATGATATGACCAAGGTAAAGAACTTCATCAAGCCAGAACTCACATTTGGAAAACTTCGCATAGAATTGATGCTCTCTGAGCTTGTCGAGCACCAATCGCAAATGTTTCGCATGATCCGACTTATTCTTGGAGAAGACCAAAATATCATCGAGATACACCAAGACGAATTCATTTGTGTAGGGGTTGAAGATAAAGTTCATCATGCGAGAGAAAGTTGGAGGGGCGTTGACAAGTCCGAAAGACATGACAGTATATTCATAAGAACCATAGCTTGTTTTGAATGTTGTCTTGGGGATATCTTGTTCACGAATGCGAATCTGATGATAACCCATACGAAGATCAAGCTTGGAGAATACTTTAGCACCTTTGAGTTGCTCGAAAAGCTCATTGATGTTGGGAAGTGGATACTTGTTCTTGATTGTCTTCTTGTTCAATGGACGGTAATCGACGCAAAGTCGGTCCGTGCCATCCTTCTTCTGGACAAAAAGAACTCCACAACCCCATGGAGATGAACTCGGTCTGATCAAACCCAGACGCTCTTGTTCATCGAGCTGCTTCTTCAATTCCTTCAGCTCCTTGGGTCCAAGCTTGTAAGGACGCTTGCAAACAGGTTCAGTTCCAGGCTCAAGATCGATAACAAACTCGACTGGCCGATGAGGAGGCATCCCCGGAAGCTCTCCTGGAAAAACATCTTGGTACTCACAAACGACTGGAATTTGAGAAATAGCATCCAACTCGCCCTTCTCATTGAGAGAAAACAACCGAATGGTTTCATCACGAGCGGCATAGATGATAACATCCTCAGAAGGGTGTGTCAATTGAATTTGTCTGGCAGCACAATCAAGCTGAGCCTTGTGCTTAGAAAGCCAGTCCATCCTGAGAATTAGATCAATATCAGAGTCACCAAGAACCATTGGAGAAGATAGAAATCTATAGTCGCCCATCTTGATTGTGGTATCCAGAACCACCAAACTGGAGCTCAATCGTTTACCCGGAGAAACGACATCCATGGGTTTACCCAAATGCGAAGAAGAGAATTCATGCTTGGCAAAAAACGGTCTTGACATGAAACAATGTGATGCACCAGTGTCAAAAAGAACTTTTGCAGAAATATCGTTAACAGGAAGATTACCCATTATCACATCAGAAGAATCCTCTGCCTGAGCTGCATTCAACATGTTGACCTTTGCATGCTTTGGATTATGCTTGACCACTGCATTGCTTGAAGATCTCACAGGAGGAGGAGGAGGAAGGCGCCTTTGATTGAAACACTTGTTCGCATAGTGACCTTTCTGCTGGCACTTGTTGCAAGTCACTTCTGAGAGCGGACGGTGATAAGGAGCATTTGGCCTTGGAGCTTGAGGCTGAGACTTGTTCTGATAGCCTGGGTTGGGTGGGTGGGAAGATCCACGACCACCTGAGTTCTTTTGTTGGTAAGGCTGACGAAACGGAGGAGGAGGAAGGTAGAACTTCTGCTGCTTAGCTGCCACTTGAGAGGAAGAAGAAGACTGAACTGCATCCCTGATTCTCTTCTTAGATGCCTCACACTTGAGCTGAGCACCTTCTTGCTTGAGTGCCATATTGTAGAATTGATCAAACTGAGTAGGCTCAACAAGAACGAGAGCTAACTACAGATCCTCTCTAAGGCCACCTATGAATTGATAGATCATACTCTTTTCATCAGGAACGTCTTGTTTAGCAAAGCGAGCAAGTTTCTGAAACTGCTTGTTGTATTCGTACACTAACATGTTACCTTGCTTGAGATTGCGGAACTCCTCACGCTTGCTCTCAACAACACTGGTAGGAATATGGTGAGCTTTAAAGTCCCGACAGAAATCAGTCCAAGTAATCACTCGACCACCTCTGGAATCCTTGTATTGCTGGAACCAATCAGCTGCTTGATCCTTGAGCTGAAAAGAAGCGAACTTAACATAGTCCTCAGGCCTGACATTGCTGCATTCGAAATGCTTGTTGATATCCACGAGCCAATCATCGGCGTCTGTGGTCTCGGCACAGTAGCTGAAAGACTTCGGCTGATTTGCAATGAATTGGTTGAGGGTAGGAAACTGAGGCTGATGATTGAACTGCCCTTGACCTTGATTCCCTTGGTTACCTTGGCCTTGGTTGCACTCTTGCATGAGCTGAATCATCATCTGGGCATGGGCGTTTGAGGCTGCCATCAAAGCTTGCCATGCCTCCGGAGGCGGAGGTGGAGGTGGAGGGTTCGCCTGACTGTCATCATTGCGTTCTGGATTCTGACGCGTTGGCGGAGCCATCCTGAAGAGGGTGACATCCGTTAGCACCTTGATAGACAGATAGACAAGTTGAATCAAGGATAGAAATTGCAACATATAGTATTCACAATAAACATTCGAACAAGGATGAACGAATGAATTCCAAAGTAAACATCACGTCCATTAAGGTGAGAAGCCACTTGATAAGATATTGATGAAAGAAAGATAAAAAACAAGGTACGAATGGAACAAATAAGTGGTAAGGATTACCCAATCACAAACCAAATATCTGCGGGAAGAAATGCTAGAGCTACTTGAATCCCACCTATAAACTCCCGAAACTTTCCGGTTATGCAATCAGGTGTTGGGGATACAGGGGAAGCAATATATCTCACCCAAACTAACAATCCCTACATCCAGCTGTATCCATCCTTCAACACATAACCAAGAAACCTTCGGAAATCGTGTACCTCAACCTTCGAAAAGCATCCGTTATACGAGTCATGGCAATACTCCCGAGCTCGCCCCAGTACTGGGTTATCGGGGTTATCTCACCAACAACTGTACAAAAGAGATTTTCGATGTCGGCAAAACTCAGGTATTCCAGAACTGCAACGATAAAATTGTGACGACAACACCTTGGAGCTCAACTCCCCGGGACACTGCCACAACCCCTAAATGTCAGGAGGCACCAAGAACAATGTTCTCGTCACAAAACCATCGGAACGACTCCAAGATACCCGCGTGATCCTAAAAAAAATTTAGTGAAATTTGAGGAGAGGAAAGTCAAAACATCTACGTCAAGAGACCTCACCAGAGCGACGAAGGGACTGAGGAGTAAAAAGAAATCCTACTCTCTGATATATATATTCCTAAGACACAAACATTTTTGTTCTAGACTCAACATCGCCAGCAAACAATCAAGCAGGGGGCTCCTAAGTCGGGGATGGCTCTGATTACCAACTTGTAACGCCCTCGATGCGGCTATATCTCCCACATGTCGAAGCACGACTTAGAGGCATAACCGCATTGAAAGCAATGTCGCAAGTGAGGTAATCTTCGCACAACCCATGTAATACATAAGGGAAAGAGATACATAGTTGGCTTACAGTCGCCACTTCACATAATACATAAATAAACATCCATCATCCAGATTACACTCAAGGTCCGACTACGGAACCAAAATAAAAGAAGACTACCCCAAATGCTACACAGATCCCCGATCGTCCCGACTGGGCACCTCTACTGATCATCTGGAAACGATACATAGTAACGACCAAGGGCCTCATCAAATTCCCACTTGAGCGCGGTAGCGCCATCTGCGCCAGTATCCTCGGCACCTGCATCTGTTTTGGTAGAACCTGTGAGCCACGGGGACTCAGCAATCTCACACCCGCGAGATCAAGACTATTTAAGCTCATAGGTAGGAAAAGGCAATATGGTGGAGCTGCGGCAAGCACTAAGCATATATGGTGGCTAACATATGCAAGTGAGAGCGAGAAGAGAAGCAACGCGTCGTTCGAGAACCTAGAAGCGATCAAGAAGTGATCCTGAAACTACTTACGTCAAGCATAACTCAAACCGTGTTCACTTCCCGGACTCCACCGAGAAGAGACCATCACGGCTACACACGCGGTTGATGCATTTTAATGAAGTCAAGTGTCAAGTTATCTACAACCGTACATTAACAAATTCCCATCTGCCTCATAATCGCGGGCACGGCTTTCGAAAGATTATATACCCTGCAGGGGTGTCCCAACTTAGCCCATCATAAGCTCTCACGGTCAACGAAGGATAAACCTTCTCCCGGGAAGACCCGATCAGTCTCGGAATCCCGGTTCGCAAGACATTTCGATAATGGTAAAACAAGACCAGCAAAGCCGCCCGATTGTGCCGACAAATCCCGATAGGAGCTGCACATATCTCGTTCTCAGGGCACATCCGGATGAGTCAAGCTACGAGTAAAACCAACCCTCAAGTTTCCCCCAGGTGGCCCCGCAGGCTGCTCGGTTCGGACCAACACTCGAAGGAGCACTGGCCCGGGGGGGCCAAAATAAAGATGACCCTCGGGCTCGCGAAAACCCAAGGGAAAAAGGGGTATAGGTGGCAAATGGTAAAACCAAGTTTGGGCCTTGCTGGAGGAGTTTTATTCAAAGCGAACTGTCAAGGGGGTCCCATAAATCACCCAACCGCGTAAGGAACGCAAAATCAAGGAACATAACACCGGTATGACGGAAACTAGGGCGGCAAGAGTGGAACAAGTCACCAGGCATAAGTCCGAGCCTTCCCCCCTTTACCAAATATATAAGGTGCATTAATTAAACAGGAGATAATGTGATATCCCAAAATATCCATGTTCCGTCCAGGAACAAACTTCATCTTCACCTGCAACTAGCAACGCTATAAGAGGGGCTGAGCAAAAGCGGTGACATAGCCAAACAACGGGTTGCTAGGAAAGGGTAGTTAGAGGGTTTACATGGCGATAGGGAGGCATGGTAAACAATGGCAGGAAGGGCTAACATAGCGAAAGAGCGAGCAACTAGCAAAGCAAAGATAGAAGTGATATTGAAGGTATGGTCATCTTGCCTGCAAAGTTCTCAGAGTTTTCGAAGGCTTGATCCTCGAAAGCGTTCTCAACAGGTTCCTCGTTCACGTACTCATCTCCCGGCTCTACCCAAAGCAAGAACACAAGCAAAGGAACCACAATAAATCACGGTGCAATGCACAAGCAACATGATGCAATACATGCCATGATATGCGAGACGTGATATGCAATGCCTATGCGTGCTTCGGGAGGAAAAATGAAGAACAAGGCATCAACTTGGCAAACCAAGTATGTCGCTGGAAAGATGAGATGATTTCGGTTAAAATCGATATAAAGATCACCGGAAACGGATGCACGTTTTGCAAATGGCAAGCAAAACAATAATGGCACAAATCTGCGATTAACAGCACGATGCTACTTAGCATGCAACAAGAAACTATGCTACAGCACCCCAACATAAAAACAAAGCATATGGCAGTGATCTACAGGAGATTCTTAACAAAAGAGGAATAGCGAGCTACGGCTAAATCACATCATAACAGGTCCAAACAAGCATGGTGAAAGTGCAAAAAATATCAGGCTGGGCATGGCATAAACAGCATCAGGAAGCAATGTTCAGAGCAAGTTATCAACAGCTACAGGAACTTATAACAGCAAAACAAGACATGGCATGAATCTACTCAAAGCATAGATCAAAAGTCCCTTACTGACCATAAGCCAAAAAGGACCAGAAGAAATAATGGCATGCATGTAAACATAGCAAGTTTCGTTAACAGATTCAGCAAACTGAGCATGGCATTGACAGATTTACGAAGGCACCTTCGTGAGCTCGATGCACTCACTACAGAGCTCCTCAAGATAAAATAAGCATACATCCATTAAGAAGACATGGCATAGAATCTATACATGGCAAGAACAACATCATAGCATACACGGATCAACTACAACAACCTCGTAAAAATTGAATATCATGCAAGCAATCTGCCAGGAAACATTTTGTAGCAAAAGTAGAGCACGAAAATGACATGCTAGGCTACTCCATAATTTCCAACAAGGGCATGAATGGATAGAGCATAACCATATGTTCAAAACACCTTTACTGAAGTATCTCTAAATATGCATGGATCTCTCTGTAGCAACATGTTTACATGGCATCACAATAACAGCAGAACAGGGACTAAAAACAGCAATATCACGAAGCCTAGTTTGCATGCTTGTGCTAGTCACCACATTGATCACAAAAATACATGGCATACACCCCTGTAAATCTGGCATGGCATAGATCAAAACATATGTAGGGCTCAAGTTCATAAGGTGCACACATTAATCATGGCAAAAATGACAAAAGTGCAAGTTCTGTTAAGAAACAGAAACTAACATCACATAGCCCTCTTCCAACAGCATTTCGGGCATCAAGATGATCTCAAATGTAAATGATGCAATGGAATGAAATGATTTACTCTTCAAGACGAACAATTTGGTATGCTACATGCCCAAAACGGAGCCACGGGTGCGAAGATGTGATGCAATGAAGATGCAACAAAATAATCACAGAATAAGGACTTGGACGAAAAACGGGAGGGGGGGAAGTCAACCCTTGCAGATCGGATCGGATCCGGCCGCGAGCTTCGAGGTCGCCGGAGTCGGAGGCGGTCGGGGCGACCTGAGGAGGAGGGGACGAGGCCGGGGCGGCCGGAGGCTCGCCGGGGCGCGGCCTGAGCCTTCGGGCGACGCGGACGGCGGTGGGGTGACGGCGGCGGCGCGGGACCGCGGCGGCGGTCGGCGGTGAAGATGCGGCGGCGGAGGGACTCGGTGGCGGGGCGGCGTGGCCGGGCGCGGTGGCGCGCGGGGGAGCGCGGCGGCGGGCGGCGAACAGGCCGCGGGGGCCCCGCACGGGCCTCGCGGGCCGGCGGCGCGGGGGCGCGGCGGCGGCCACATGGCAGCCGTGGATTGGCTGCGGGCGAGGCAGCGGACGCGTCCGGCACCGTCCGGACGTGTCCGGCGCGGGGAGAGGAGCGGGGAGCTAGGGTTAGGGTGGATTGACCCGAAAATTCGGGGGAGGGGGTGTTTTTATAGGTAGAAGGAGCTAGGAAGCTCCAAATGAGGTGCGGTTTTTGCCCACACGATCGTGATCCGACGACGGAGAGCATAGAAGTGACTTAGATGGGTTATTGGGCTGTTTTGGAGGGGTGTTGGGCTGCAACTTAAAAGAGGCCCTTGCGAGAGTGCGGTTAACCGTTGGAGTACCAAACGAGCTCCAAATGACCCGAAACTTGACAGGTGGTCTACCGGTGGTGTACCAGGGCCACTTGGCAAGGCTCGGTTGATTCCGAGAACGTTTTAATACCCGCACACGAAAAGATACAAGAGGGGTGTGCCGGTGCACGTGGGAGTGTCGGATTGCGAAACGGACAACGGGGAAAATGCTCGGATGCATGAGACGAACACGTATGCAAATGAGATGCACATGATGACATGATATGAGATGCATGACATGAACAAAATGCAAAATGAAAGACAAAACCCAACCACGGAGGGAATATCATAGCACGTAGCCGAAAATGGCAAGAGTTGGAGTTACAAAGATGGAAAGTTACATCCGGGGTGTTACATTAATGTTTCCAGCATTTTCCAGAAATGATGAACATTTTTGAGAGCCATTTGGATTCACTGAGAATATTTTAGTTGAACCTAGTGGATTCCTTTGATGATAGGGTTTAGGCAATCCCCATTTCAGGTTTAACTGAAATTTAAACATGATGCAACACATGACTAGCTAGCTCAGTGCATACCAGAACTAGGGATGTGACAGCTCACCCCCACTAAACAAGAATCTCGTCCCGAGATTCAAGACGTGAGGTAAGAAGACAAAGGGGACACAAGCTAACACAACTTCACGATCCAGATGTCTTTCTCGAGGATGTTGATTCTTTGCATCACCTTGATCTCGACGTCTTGCTTTGGGAACTACATCTAATATGACAACGGTAGAAAGGGAAAACTCTAGAAGGATCGATCTTCTCGAAGATCAAACAACTTAGGATCAGCTCACGGGGTGAGTCATAAAAACATCTCTCGAGCTGAGACACGAAGCACGCATCTAGAGGAATGAAGTGGAACAGACGACGGAGGTTCACTAGGTAGACAACAAATTCACGCTTAAGAAGGTGGTGAGCGGTTGTCAACGTAGCGAGGAGTTGAGTTGCCATGATACCATAACGGAACATCTTGGAGGAGGGTGATTCGTGGAGTTATTACCCTAAGTGGCAAAAAGAATTACCTTTGATTCAGAGATCATTGAAACTCTTTATACCAGCCTAAGGCAATTCTCGAGCGATCGTTTGGAGGGGTTGGGTAGAATGGCATACTCGGACTAGAATGGATGATGTGGATTACCTTGTTGAAGACAAAGCAATGGATGATTTTTCTTATCATCGGGGATGGATGGACCCATGGTAGGACCACTTTTGAAAATGATCCTGATCAGTAATTACTGAGAAGAGTAATCTAGAGTAGGGTGGCACGATGGCAGTGCAAGCTGGGAACAAAATGCAAATGATGGGAATGATTCTAGTAACTGGGGAGGAACCCCATCAGTAGAGAGTGAATCCACTGTTTGAAAGATTATAGCATAATCGAGGAAACCGAGAGCACTATGCAATTAATGCCGACGATAAACCTAGCACTTGCGCGTGCTCTCAAGAACTTGAGCATTTCCATGTTCATCAAGGTTTTACCAATATCCGTGTCAAGGATCCTGGCAACACAACATACTACCATGATGAATGGGGACGGACGATGCAGATGCAAAGGAGATAACACCTTCTCAGATTTTGCCTTAGCGAAGCCAAGGAAACAAAATCTGGATGATCGACCGAGAAACATTTAGCACTCCGCTTCTAATGTTCTCCTTGATGTGCTAGCGCAATCCATTTGTTGAAACGGATTGGTATCTAGAACATCATGTAATAGGTCAGACTTCGGAAGCTCAAGAATCCATAAGGAATAACTATAGAGGTAAATCCTGCAAAATTCTTATGGGGATGTGGCCAACTTCTTCAATCAAGATATTACAATAACAGGTCTTCCGGCTGGGTGTGATGGCCACGACATCCACTTTACCGGGTTATAGAGAGACCAATATTATAGTTCTTCGGAAATGTTCCAACCATCATATCTGCCTGAGATTCAGATCTGGTTGGTGTCAAAATAATCCAGACTCATCGAGCCTAGAAAGAAAAATAAAAGTTTGCAACACAAATCGACGAGATGACGTTGCGAGATTCTCGGGAAATGAACTATGATAGTAAGCTCCAAAACATGAGTTGGTTCTGCTACACATATGTGAACACATTGTCCAAGACAAGAGTGACCACGTGGTAGTCTTATAATAAAATACTACCAAGTTCAGGTTGGGGAACCATCATCGAGGATAACGATGTCCTAACATAAGTCATGATTCTTAAGAAGGAACTTCTTCTCCTTGAACAAATCAATCAGTGGCTTGGTGTGCTAGGAAACACATATAGAATGGAGGCGGCCAACCTATCAAACCATAGAGTACTTCGCACATGCGTGACTAACTTGGGATGATTCCAGAGGAAGCAAAAACTAACTTTCTCGAACCCACGGCGGCAGCTCGCATCAAATGCACATGAGTTAGAGAACACACAGTTCCAACTGCTGTCTCAGTTGTACGTCTGGTTGGAGCGGCTGACTATTTAAACTCGAGGACACACAGTCCCGGACACCCAGTCTCTGAGCATGCAGCTCAGGACACCAAGTCCTCACCGTATTCTCCTTGAACTAAGGTCACACAGACCCCATCTGTCGGTGTCAAAACCGGCGGATCTCGGGTAGGGGGTCTCGATCTGTGCGTCAGGCGGATGGTAACAGGAGACAAGGGACATGATGTTTTTACCCAGGTTCGGGCCCTCTTGATGGAGGTAAAACCCTACTCCTGCTTGATTGATATTGATGATATGGGTAGTACAAGAGTAGATCTACCACGAGATCAAGGAGGCTAAACCCTAGAAGCTAGCCTATGGTATGATTCTTGTTCGTCCTACGGACTAAAACCCTCCGGTTTATATAGACACCGGAGAGGGCTAGGGTTACACAGAGTCGGTTACAATGGTAGGAGATCTGCATATTCGTATTGCCAAGCTTGCCTTCCACGCCAAGGAAAGTCCCATCCGGACACGGGACGAAGTCTTCAATCTTGTATCTTCATAGTCTTGGAGTCCGGCCGATGATGATAGTTCGGCTATCCGGACACCCCCTAGTCCAGGACTCCCTCAGTAGCCCCTGAACCAGGCTTCAATGACGACGAGTCTGGCGCGCATATTGTCTTCGGTATTGCAAGGCGGGTTCCTCCTCTGAATAATTCATAGAAGATTTTGAACACCAGGATAGTGTCCGGCTCTACAAAATAAACTCCACATTCCACCGTAGAGAGAATAATATTCACACAAGTTCAATCTGCTGACGTATTTCATGATATGACGTCACACCACGGCCAAACCTTTACTCGAATCATTTTTATAGTTCCACCTCAGCGCGTTTAGCGAAGCGGTTTCCTTGGCACGTCTTGTCAAAGCAGAGATCGTGTCCCCTTATTCCGGGATTCTCATCAATACGGACGTGGGTAACCCAACCGCGCCATTGATTGCGGCACATGGGGGATAAGCGAGTTTTACCGGGCTGGTGGGGACGCATAGTTTCGTCCGCCCATATATAAGGGGATAAGGATCCACCTTTTTACCTACGCCTTCTTCCTCCTTTGCTTATCCATCTCCGCGCACTCGAGCTCCAGCTCCCAAGTCCGCACATCTCACCTCGACCTTCTCCAATCATGTCTGGAGCGGGAGGCAAGTGGATGGCCTCCTCCGTCACTGAGGGGCACATCAAAAAGTTGCGCAAAGCCGGATACTTGTCCAGCGATATCGCGCACCGGCTCCCCGACGAGGGGCAGCTCATCCACACCCCCAGGCCCCATGAGAGGTTAGTGTTCCTTCCCCATTTCCTCCGCGGACTAGGCTTCCCACTCCACCCCTTTGTCCGGGGGCTCATGTTCTACTATGGCCTGGATTTCCATGATCTGGCCCCGAATTTTATCCTCAACATCTCAGAGTTTATCGTCGTGTGCGAGGCTTTCCTCTGCATCCAGCCCTCTTCGGCTTATGGCTAAAGACTTTTAATGTCAAGCCGAAGGTAGTGGGCGGCAGCCAAGCGGAGTGCGGAGGCGCCATGGTGGGCAAGATGCACAACGTCACCTGGCTCGAGGGCTCCTTCATGGAAACCATCAAAGGGTGGCAATAGGGGTGGTTCTACATCACCGAGCCGCGTGACCCTGAATGGGCAGCGGCCCCCGAATTTAGATCTGGTATCCCCACACTGCTCACCTCCTGGAAAGAGAAGGGACTATTGTGGGGCGATTCGGAGGAGCTAACCGGACTCCAATCATGTCTCCAGACCCTGGTGAACAAGAAGCTCAAGCTTGTCAACGTAGTCTAGGTCATGTTCATTCGCCGGATTCTCCCGTGCCAACAGCGGGACTTCAACTTGTGGGAGTTCGATCGGGCACAGCACCAGACTTTGAGCAGGCTCTTCAACACTACGTACGAAGAGGCCTGGAGGGTGCTGTTCAAGGACGCCGAGGCTCCCGCATCCGCTACCGAAGATCGCAGATTCAGCTCGCAGTGTCAGGCTGTCGAGGTAAGCTATATTATCCTTTACGGGACACTTGCTTTCCATAGTTTGACTCTATGTGGGATCTAAACTCCCAATACCTTTAACAGGCCTGGCAGAAGACGTCTGGCAGGTTAACTGTCCGGCTCCCCTTCCACAAGACCCAGCGGATGCCCGTTTGACAGGGCTGCTGGTCCCGGCGCCTTACGTGGTGCCAGAGAAGAAGGCCAAGAAGAAGGCCACGGGAACCCGGAGGAGTTCCCGGTGCCAAGTGTTGTCGGACTCATCGTCCGACGAATCCGAGGCAGACTCCTCCCATGAAGATGAGGAGGAGAAGAAAGATGCCTCTCCCCTAGCGGGGGGAGAGAAGAAGAGGAAGGCTTTCCCAACGGGGGAGGCCGAAGGGTCCAAGAAAGGAAGGACCCTTCCTCCGGACTGTTCCACCAACGCCGACGACGGCGAAGAGGAGTGGCCCTCGAGGGCCAAGCCCCTGGCGAGATCGTAAGTGTCCGGATTCCTGAATAACTCATAACTTTCCCTTTTGTCGCATAGTGTCTTCTGACGCCGCATACAACCATGCAGTCCGCCCAAGGACGATCTCCCCGCTTCGTCGAGCGGGTCCTTGGGTTTGTCGGATGTGAATAGCGCTTCACTTCCGACTGCCTCCTTCCCTTGTGACGCGGACGACGCCGAGGTGGGGTCCCAGAAGGGGACCCGCCAGGAGGAGGAGGCCCCGGAGGTGCCACAGGGCAACCTCCCGGACTTTGGACCGAACTCCGTACCGGAACCTTTGGTGGTTCCGGAGTCCGGCGGGCGGCCCCTTCGTGAGAAGGGCAAGACAGCGACGCCGGCGGCCTTCGTCCAACCGGAGGCGCCGGATAATCTACTCGAGGCACTCAATGGCGCTTCCATTGACGAAGAGCACCGCACTATTATGAGTGCGGTGATTGAGAAAGTTCAGTCCACCAAAAGCGGGCTGACGGAGGCCTGCACCAGCCTTCTAACAGGCTTCGAGGTAAGAATTTTTAAGATATGTCAAGTAATACCGCATAGACAGTAGCCCCTGATGCTCAATTCGGTGTTCGGAAAGAAAAGCCGAACTGAGGATCTAAAAAGATATACGCAGGAGTCTAACGCAAATATGTCAATATGGGAATGCAGGCTGCGCTGCTGACCTCTGCCGCACTGACTGCGGAAGTCAATTCCTTGAAGCAGAGTCTCGAGCGGTCCGAGATCGAGCTCGGCCGTGCCAAGAAGCAGCTCGAGGACAAGGAAGGTGAGTAACACATTATTAAAGTTGTGCCTTATAGAAAAGGATTTGGTTGCATAAAGAAAAATGACAGGAATAATGTGGGTACTCCAGGGGCTGCGAACGAGGTAGCGACCCTGAAGGAGGCGGTGTTCGCGGCCAAACGCAATGCGGCCACGGAACGCGCCGAGCGAGAGAAGCAGGAGGCGCGAGTGGCGGAGGTGCGGCAAGAGCTCCAGGCTCTCATGGAAAAACATGAGAGTTTGGAGCGTGACTCGAAGACTCGAGAGTCCGAGCTCGTGTCGGCTCTTGAGAGTGCGAAAGCCGCTAAGGCCGAAGCTCAGAAGGCCCTCCAGGAAATTGAGGCAGTAAAGAAGATAGCTGCGGGTAAGGCATGTTTCGTGCAAAGCAAGCATGTAAAAGTGAATTACTTGTTACTTACCCGAATTCGGAGCTCCCCAGGAGCGTTCATAGATCTGCCCTGTAGCGTGTCCGATGCTGCCGCATTCTACAGAGCCGAGGAGGGGAGCTCGACAGAAAAGGTGTTCTGGTCTTAGTACGCTGAGGCCGGACATCCGGTGCCCCTGAGCGACCAGCTGAAGCAGCTGGTCGAGCTCCACAAGGTGGCCGAATAGGCCATGAAGGGCCTTATAGTTCGGCTGTGGCCCAAAGAAGCCATGCCTGGGAGCTACTTCGGTTTGGTGCGGCGGCTGGTGGACGCCTGTCCGTGGGTTGACGTCATCAAGCACTCCGCCTGCATTGAAGGTGCCCGTCGGGCCCTTACCCGCGCTAAGGTGCACTGGGGCAAGATGGACGCCGAGAAGCTTGTGACGGACGCGCCACCGCCGGGCAAGGAGTATCGCATGCCCGAGATGTATTATAAGGGTGTCCTGAAGGGTGCCCGCATTATTGCGGGTGAATGCTCCAAAGATGTAATTTTTGAGTAGATTCGCATCTTGTTATCCTGTGCGCTGAAAACTTTGTTCATATGCGCTAAGCAACGCTTGTTAATTTAAAATATTACCTTCTGTGCGGCCGTTTATCAAATCTGAGAGATGGCAAGTCGTTGGCTTCGGCCCCCATGCCACGAGTGCTGGGGTGTTCGGGATAAACTTGAGCGCTCTTGTTCCCATTTTTGGGTCCATCTAGGGAGGCGCTCAACACAACAAACGAGGCAACCAGACTTATAATGCTTGAACACTCTCACTTAGCCATAGAATTCTATAATTTTAAATTTCGGCGAAGCCCCTAGTGTTCGGAAGGCCGAATTCGGGGCGCTATCCACGCCTGGGCCGGACAAAGCCGGTTCCTCGCTCTAAGCGGCATAAGTCTTTAGGGACTCGAAAAAACCTCTTGAACAGCGACCGGCTCTCGCCCCATCATGACGGTCAGTTTTAGCTTTATCCACTGAGGTGCTCACCCAGCTCAACTGGGGCACAATCGTAGTGGTTCTCCCAGCGCTACCTTAGCCGATATAACGGAACGTAAGGTACCAAAACATGGGAGCCGGGCAAACCCAACTATTGACCCAAGACATGATTCGGAGCCGATGCATATAATGCTATAAGTTCGGGGTGCCGCACTTGTGAAAGTGTTCGGACTTATCACACCATAATTTGGGGAACTTAAGCCCCTGGTGTATTTAGCCGTACCAAAGAGTACGGATGCAACATGTCATAAGTGAACATATGTATAAAAAAGGAATGCAATGATAGGCAAAAAGCGATGCATTGTTTATTAAAAAAGTGCTGCAATGAATGCAAGACGATACAAATAGTGCGATAAGCAAGGGGTGGGACTATTCAACATGTCCCCCTCTAGGGGTAGGCTGCGGAATGGTGTATAAAACAGGTATAATGCTCGTAATGGAGACCACCTGGATACTCGTCGTAGCTTTTCTGCTTCCCTGGCTGTTGCATCGTGAGTTCGGCAGGTCTACTGCCGGACAGGGCTTCTGGGAAACGGAGTCCTGAGGGTAAGAAAAGAAAGAAAAGGATGACACATTTGGGAGCCCCTGGTGTGGTTGAGCCGCACCCTGGGCCTGCCGTGGTCGTGCCCCTCCCCCTATGCCCATGGTATCTCCAGAGCGTAGTGATGTACGCGTAATACTGGTCTTGCAGTTTTGTGAGGGCTGGGGTTGGGGCCGCATTGCTATGCGTGCTCGGAACATGCCGGGTGGTCTTCTTGTTGGTTACTCCGAGCGCGCTTGACGGTGTCTGGTCGCTTAACAGCCGGACTCGAGAATTGCCTTAAGAGGCTACTCTGTACTTCCGCCGCGAGATCCGCTGTATGCTCCTCCGTTCGGAGAGAGCGTTCGGTGTTTCCGTTGACCGTGATGACTCCTCGAGGGCCTGGCATCTTGAGCTTGAGGTATGCGTAGTGCGGCACCGCATTGAACTTTGCGAACGCGGTTCGTCTGAGCAGTGCATGATAGCCGCTGCGGAACAAAACTATGTCGAAGATTAACTCCTCGCTTCAGAAGTTATCCGGGGATCCGAAGACCACTTCAAGTGTAACTGAGCCTGTACAATTAGCCTCTACACCTGGTATGACGCCTTTGAAGGTCGTCTTTGTGGGTTTAATCCTTGAGGGGTCTATGCCCATCTTGCACACTGTATCCTGATAAAGCAGGTTCAGGCTGCTGCCGCCGTCCATAAGGACTCTAGTGAGGTGAAATCCGTCGACAATTGGGTCTAGAACCAATGCGGCGAATCCGCCGTGGCAGATACTGGTGGGGTGGTCCCTTCGATCAAAAGTGATCGGGCAGGAGGACCACGGATTGAACTTTGGGGCAACTGGCTCCATCGCATACACGTCCCTGTGCGCACGCTTCCGCTCCCTTTTGGGTATGTGGGTTACGTATATCATGTTCACTGTCCGCACTTGTGGGGGAAACCCTTCTGTCCTCTATTGTTCGGCGGCCGTGTCTCCTCCTCGTCATCGCTATGCAACCCCTTGTCATTGCTTTCGGCAATTAACTTGCCTGCCTGCTTGAACACCCAACAAACCCTGTTGGTGTGATTAGCTGGCTTTTTGGGGGTGCCGTGTGAAAGGATCGATATGGTTGACTAGAGTGGGGGGGTGAATAGGCAACTAACAATTTTTAAGCTTTTCTTTACCAATTTAAACTTTGCAACAAATAGGTTGTCTAGATATGCAACTAGGTGAGCAACCTATATGATGCAAATACCACTAGCACATAAGTAAGCAATGGAAACAACACAAGTAGGCTTGCAAGAGTAAAGGCACGAAGTAACCAAGAGTGGAGCCGGTGGAGACGAGGATGTGTTACCGAAGTTCCTTCCTTTTAAAGGGAAGTACGTCTCCGTTAGAGTGGTGTGGAGGCACAATGCTCCCCAAGAAGCCACTAGGGCCACCGTATTCTCCTCACGCCCTCACACAATGCGAGATGCCGTGATTCCACTATTGGTGCCCTTGAACGCGGCGACCGAACCTTTACAAACAAGGTTGGGGCCATCTCCACAACAATTGGAGGCTCCCAACAACACCACGAAGCTTCACCACAATGGAGTATGGCTTCGAGGCGACCTCAACCGTCTAGGGTGCTCAAACACCCAAGAGTAACAAGATCCGCTAGGGATAAGAGAGGGAATCAAATTTCTCTTGGTGGAAGTGTAGATCGGGGCCTTCTCAACCAATCCCGAGCAAATCAACAAGTTTGATTGGCTAGGGAGAGAGATCGGGCGAAAATGGAGCTTGGAGCAACAACGGAGCTTTGGGGAAAGAGGTAGGTCAACTTTGGGAAGAAGACACCTTTATATAGTGCGGGAACCAATCCAACCGTTACCCCACTGTACATCCCCGCACAGAGCGGTACTACCGCTAGGGCAGGGCAGTACTACCGCTGAGAGCGGTACTACCGCTCCCACCCAGCGGTATTACCGCGCTGAAGAGGAAGACAGGGCCCTGGCCTCAGAGCGGTACTACCGCGGGAGTAGGAGCGGTACTACCGCTAGGAGCGGTACTACCGCCACTACTACCGCTCCTAGTACCGCAAAACCCGACACGAAAAACATCAGTCTCGAATCAAGGCGGTAGTAGCCCGGAACTACTGCGGTACTACGGCCGAAGCCCGCAAGCGGTACCACCGATCTGGGAGCGGTACTACCGCTGAGAGCGGTACTACCGCTTCATGGAGCGGTACTACCGTTGGAGAGCTTCGGCGGTACTACCGCTGTTGACCGCGGTACTACCGCTGGGACAGAACGGAGCAGGTACAGAAGAAAAGGGCAGCTCCAATGATGCGGAAGGAAGACGACGGGTGTGATAAGGATGTGTACGTGTTGATTCCACCCTAGTCTTACCAAAGCGGGTCCCCTCTTGATAGTACGGTGACTCCTACGAAACTAGTCCACCAACAACGAAACGAAGGAGCTACACCATCTTGAATAAAACACCGCGGGGAGGTAATCGTCTCGTGCCAAAGGATGAATCTCTGAAAGAACTTAACGCACACGATTAGTCCGCAAAAGTATTGTCATCAATCACCAAAACAACTTGGGGATAAATATGCCCTTACACCGTGTATCTGGCACGAGCGATCGAGTATCCGATCCAAATTGGACGGGCCCGGAGTAGTTCTTTTGAATGGCTTTTTCCGCTGACCGGGTTTAGAGCCTCTGAATCCGGCGTTGACTGCTGTATCTTTAGTATTGTCGCCGTTAATGCGGCACTTGTGCTTATTGCGACGCGGCCTGCCATTGCTGTCCTTGGTGTCCGGACTACCAGAATTTTTGGTGAGGTTGTTACTGCGGGCTAGCCAGCTGTCCTCTCCCGCACAGAAGCGGGTCATGAGTGATTTGAGTGCTGCCATGGATTTCGGCTTTTCCTGTCCTAGGTGCCGGGCATGCCACTTGTCGCGGATGTTATGTTTGAAGGCTGCAAGGGCCTCTGCATCCGGACAGTCGACGATTTGATTTTTCTTGGTTAAGAACCGTGTCCAGAATTGTCTGGCCGATTCGTCTGGCTGCTGAATTATGTGGCTTAGGTCATCGGCGTCTGGTGGTCGCACATATGTGCCCTGGAAGTTATCAAGGAATGCGGCTTCCAGGTCCTCCCAACACCCAATTGATTCTGCTGGCAAGCTGTTGAGCCAATGCCGAGCTGGTCCTTTAAGCTTGAGTGGGAGGTATTTGATGGCATGAAGATCATCACCGCGGGCCATGTGGATATGGAGATAATCTTTGATCCAAACCGCAGGATCTGTCGTGCCGTCGTAGGATTCAATGTTTACGGGTTTGAAACCTTCGGGGATTTGATGATCCATTACTTCATCTGTGAAGCTTAGTGGGTGTGTGGCGCCTCTGTATTGGGCTATATCACGATGTAGCTCAAGCGAGCTTTGTCTACTGTGTTCGACCCGACCGGAATTGCTATATCCGGCGTGATGGTTGTCGTCGCGTATCGTGGGGCGCCCACGCAATCCGTAGATCGATCTTGATTGTCTTGCCTTATCCTCCAATATGTCCCGCATGTTCGGCGCGTTCCCCCGTGGCTTTGTACTTTTCGAGCGATGCCGGGGTATGGCTTTAGTCGAGGGCCTAGAGGCCTCTCTGTCGCGGCCACGAGGTGGCCGGTCGGCCGTATTGTGCGCTGGTGATGTAGGTTTGTGTGCTTCCTCCTCTAATCGGGGTAGCAGCTTGCGTTTTGGGTAGCTTTTGGAGGGGCACTCGAGTTCATACTCTTCGGACGCAAGGACTTCAGTCCATCTGTCGGCTAGCAAATCTTGGTCAGCTCTAAGCTATTGCTGCTTTTTCTTGAGGCTGCTTGCCGTGGCCATAAGCCTGCGTTTAAAAAGCTCTTGTTCGACAGGATCCTCGGGCACGACAAATTCGTCGTCGTCGAGGCTTGCCTCGTCTTTGGAGGGAGGCATGTAATTATTGTCCTCTACCTCTTTGTCTGCCGCTCTCTCACGAGGGCTGGCTTCTCCATCCTCCTGTGCTGAATCTTGCTGGAGGGGGTTGTCTTCGGCACTGTCCGGGGTGTTATTATCTCCGGAGCCGGAATCTCCATTTTTGCTGTGGCGGGATTTAGAGCGGCGCCGCTGACGCCGGCGCTTAGGCTGTTTTTTGGAGAGGTCATCCTCCGCTGTTCCATCGCCATTCCCATCCTTTGGGATGTCCACCATGTATATGTTGTATGACGAGGTGGCTTTCCAGTGCCCCGTAGGCGCTGTTTCTTGGTCGTCTCCGGCATCGTCGTCCATACCGTCGATGTCTTCGGAGTCGAAGTCTAGCATGTCGGTTAAGTCGTCGACAGTGGCTACAAAATGGGTGGTGGGTGGGCTTTGAATTTCTTCGTCGTCCACATCCCAACCGTCCTGACCGTAATCCGGCCAGGGCTCTCCTGATAAAGAGAGATACTTTAGCAAATTTAAGATGTCGCCAAAAGGCGAGTGCTGAAAGATGTCCGCAGCGGTGAACTCCATGATCGGCGCCCAGTCGGATTCGATTGGAAGGGGCGCGAGAGGTCCGGAGTCCAGCGAGGAGTCCGGCACCTCGGAGTCACGAGCTTCACAAGGGACAGGGTCGGTATTCGGCTCCATCGCCGTAGAGGTAGCAGCTCCCGAGGCGGTGTCTAGCCACCCATCCTCGATCGGTGCAGTCGGCTCCGAGTTAAGGGTCGGAGCGGACTCTTGTGCGGCCACCAGGGCACTGTCTGGCAGCAGAGCTAAATCATGCCCATCGTGACAGTGCGGCGCGCTCGTTTGTGGCTCGAATCCGTCGAAGATCAAGTCTCCACGGATGTGGGCCGTATAGTTCAAACTTCCAAATCTGACCTGATGGCCAGGGGCATAGCTTTCGATCTGCTCCAGATGGCCAAGCGAATTGGCCCGCAGTGCAAAGCCGCCAAATACAAAGATCTGTCCGGGGAGAAAAGTCTCACCTGGACCGGGTCGTTGTTGATGATCGAAGGAGCCATCGGGCCTATGGGTGACGACACAGAGGAACTCTCAATGAAAGCGCCAATGTCGGTGTCAAAACCGGCGGATCTCGGGTAGGGGGTCCCGTTTTGTGCGTCTAGGCGGAATGTAACATGAGACAAGGGAAACGATATTTTTACCTAGGTTCGGGCCCTCTCGATGGAGGTAAAACCCTACTCCTGCTTGATTGATATTGATGATATGGGTAGTACAAGAGTAGATCTACCACGAGATCAAGGAGGCTAAACCCTAGAAGCTAGCCTATGGTATGATTGTTGTTCGTCCTACGTACTAAAACCCTCCGGTTTATATAGACACCGGAGAGGGCTAGGGTTACACAGAGTCGGTTACAATGGTAGGAGATCTGCATATCCGTATTGCCAGGCTTGCCTTCCACGCCAAGGAAAGTCCCATCTGGACACGGGACGAAGTCTTCAATCTTATATCTTCATAGTCTTGGAGTCCGGCCGATGATGATAGTTCAGCTATCCGGACACCCCCTAGTCCAGGACTCCCTCACCGTCCAATCACTCGTGGTAAGTCTTCAGGCGACTTCCAAACCTTCACAGACTTTGGTCACTCGGCAATCCGCAATTCCTCTTGGATGCTCTAGACCTTGACGCCTAACCGTCTGGAAGAAGCACAGTCTTCAAAGGTAACAAGCGTCGGATCCACGCAGGATCAATCTCTTCAGTGATGCTCAATCACTTTGGGTTTGTGGGTGTTTGGGTTTGGATTTTCCTCACTCGATGATTTTCACTCAAAGTCCTCGGAGGATGGGTTGCTCTCAAATGACAAGTGTTAGTTTCTCTTGGAGCAGCCAACCAACTAGTGGTTGTAGGGGGCGGCTATTTATAGCCTAGGGAGCAGCCCGACATGATAAGACATAAATGCCCTTCAATGATATGACCGTTATGTGGATAGGATATTTTGGGACAGCTGGCGCGAAGCACGGCAACGGTCGGAAATTTGACTCTCAAATTCCTCAGGGCTATCATGTTCCTCACTGTGTAGGCAATCCGCACTGGTGAATTCCTAACTCCTCAGTCAGAACAAATTCCTCAGCGACCAGAAGATCTTCGTCCCTGTCACTGAAGAAATTGACTGAACTGTATGAGATTACCAATGGCTTCACTCGAAGGGATTGGTAGGTGTAGGATTTTGAGTTGGGCATCACATGGAAATTTTTCCTTAGTATTTCCTCGACCCCCTTTAACAGTATGGTGTTTCCTATGACTCAAGAAAGAGAAAAACAAAACTATGAAAACGAAAGTCTTCAAGCTTCATATTCCTCGCATGAATATCAAGTCTTCACGGACACACCAATTTCTTCACTTTCAAAGTCTTCATGAAAGTCTTCAAGAATACCAAAATCTTCAGTCAAAGATATTCATTTTTAGGGGTCGACTTTCACTGTAAATATCAAACTCCTCATAGACTTATAGACCTGTGTACACTCATAAACGCATTAGTCCCTTAACCTATAAGTCTTCAATACACCAAAATCACTAAGGGGCACTAGATGCACTTACAATGTGAGATGCCGCTGTTAATCTTGTACCACTGCCAAAACAAAGTAATGACGCTACTTAAATATCCCTTTTATATATTTTTGCAAACAGGAATGCATATCTCCATACCAGGTCATGTCTTCCTCAATTTTAGTGGAATTGCACACAATTGGATGGCCAGTGTTGCTCTGCCTCATTGTCCTCTGCCACGTGGTTTACCTTTCTCAAGCTTGATGACCAAGAAGAAACAGACAACAGCGAGGATTTATCTTACTTCAGTGGAACCTCACCCAAACTTGATGCCAAATTGATGATGCGTCACCATAATGACCTATAGATGCTCATGGTTGCATCGGCCGGTGAAGCTGGTCGATGTTGGATGAAAATGGCGCCGTCTTCCATCAGTGCTCTTTGCTGGTAGCCACGAAGACGCCGATATCATTCATCAGTGCACCCTGGTTGCGTTGGAGATGCAGCCGGCTTTCACCTTGGTGCAAAATTTTCTTTCGCTATGAACCAAATGTTTCCTCGGAGAAGCATCGATGTTAGTACCAAGGGCAAAAGTTTTGTATTGATTTCTAAGCCTTCTCACAACTTTGTCTTGAGCACCCCTGTAAAGTTTATTTGTCAAGCTATGAACTAAATGTTGGTTACGATCTTTCAATCATTGAGTTGTATAAACATATTATTTATGAGTTCGTTCTGAATTTTTGCCACTAGTTAATTATGTTGCCAAACTTTGATAAAAACTATTATATAACTACATAAGAATATGAATCCAATAATATTTATTTTTTGTTGGCATGTATTAGCAGTTTGCTAGTTAAATATGTGGTCAAGCTTTGATAAAAAAAATACAATGTGAAGTAAAAACCCGGACGGATGTAGTACGTGATACAGTGGCACAGTGATTTAGGCCGAATACAAGAGCCCATGATTCTTGGGAAAGGGCAAACTGTACATACAAAATAATTAAATATAAATTTCTCAAAATATATATTAAAATTGAAGGTTGGTGCGGCCTACCTTCCCGACAATATGACCCGGTGTGGTTGTTCACTTGATGGAGGTTGTGTACCATAAGTGAATGATAGAAAGTGCGACCGAGACGCGTGGAGCGTTAATCGCATGCATGTTCCTCCGATCCCGTTGAGTGGTCGCGCTCGCCACGTGGATATCTACCGCCGTTGGGGCCGCTTGCCGGCCCACCTCGGCAACGACGTTAGGTACGCCGCAGACTCGTCTCTCTGAGACAGATGGTTCTGGGATGAGCACGACCTGCATCGACAGTTGTACTTTGCCGGTCATTCTCAGAGCCCACCACGGGCGCGCTCTCTCAGCCCGCGCCTGCCGCATGGCCTTACGCCCACACCCTCCCCCTCGCCATCCCCGCCACCAACCCCGCCGATGATCGCCGAGGAGGAGACAGAGCTCATGAGGCGAGTGATGGATGATTCCATCTGTACCCACGACGAGGCCCAATGGGAGGGCCTCGAAGAGATGATGGCCCTCTCCGCGGCTGGCGACGTCGCCATCCCGGTGCTGGACGCCGTGGTCAAGGAGGAGGCCATGGAAGACGTGCAGGAGGAGGTGCCATAGGAGCCCAATGACGCGGCCTCCAACCCGGCAATGGTGCGCTAGTCGTGGTCGTGGACGTAGACTATACCGTGCATGCCAGAGTATGTCTTCGTGCCGCTCTCGTGGGTGGGCGCCGAGGCATGGTCACCACAATGGCCGGAGATGGTGCAGGCGCCTCCCGCCTGGCAGCAGTCGCAGGTGCCGTGTGCCCACGTGTGGCAGTTGCTACCCTACATCGACCTCACCAAGGATGACAAAGAGGCCGACGGCGGCTACTGAAGACGGCGACGACGATGGCGGCGGCGACCGTTTATCTAGTGTTTTTTATGTCATTTGAATTTTAAGTTTAGTTTGAATATGCGGCCTTGAGACTTTTGTGGACGTTATTGTAATTTCTATTTACTCAAAATTCGGGTCTAAATTTGAAAGTCTAAAAAGGGACAAAAATTGAGATACGACGGCCTGTTGGGCACACGACGGCGAGATGACCGCTTGCGGATGCGCGTATCCGTTTTACTGACCTAAATAACAAAATCCGAACAAAACCGAGGTATATGGTTGGAGTTGGCCTTGCACTACCCAACAAATAGGAGTACAGTAAAAGTAGGCAGCGGGCTGGTAATAATGCAAGCAGCCTGCCAGAACCCCGGTAGGCATGCGTGAAGCAGCAGCAAGAGTGCAAGAGTAATGAAGGATCAAGAGTAGTATATCCGACTTACACTGAACATTCAGACTTGCAAATGAATTGTCTTCAACACTTGAAATACAAGTAAAGGGATTTTTAAATTGAATCAGATCACGGACCTCCTGTTTGTAGTAAATGAATGGTCTAGTATTACTATAATAATGATCATCAGTAAGATTAGAAGAAAAAAAAGGCCCAGACGTATTAAAAAGCTCCGCTAGGGGTAGACGCTGTACTACCTCAGGCTCACAGACGCTACTCGTCTGAAGCAGTTGAAGCTCCGTGCGGAGCTCAGCTCACAGAACAGAAGCACACCAAGTCACCAAACAAACAGCGGCTGGAGGAGGAGGAAGCAGCGACCCATTTGAGCCCACATCCAGTGACCCACTCCGCGCCTCCACCTAGAGGAGACCTCAGAGTTTGTGAGGTCCTCCTTCCCCATGGCGGCCATGGCCAGGAGCAACAGCAGCAATGGCCACGGCTACCACCACGAGGCGTCCACCACTTCCTCCTCCTCTTCCTCCACGTCGTTGGCTCGGGGGCGGAGATCACTGGAGCAGCAGGTCCCCGGGACACCGGGGCGGCCGTTGCTGTTCCTCACCTCATCCTCCTCGAGCCCGGCCCACCCCCAGCTCGTCTCCTCGAGGAGGTCGGTACCTTCCAAGTGGGAGGACGCGGAGAAGTGGCTGACGCAGTCGTCCGACCACCGCGGCCATCACCATGGCAAGGCTGCCTCCAAGCAGCACCACATTGGAGGACCGGCGCCGGCAACGGCGAGGAGGACCTCACTAGACGCCAATGCGCTTGCTTTGTACACACTACCTGCAGAGGTGCTCCTCAAAGGTGAGCACCAACTCTTGTTTTGGATTTAACCAGAAATTTCAGTGTTTATTCTTCGTCAAGAAATGCTCTGCTTTACAGACAAGTACACCGACAACGTGGAGCCGTCCAAAGAGAGCTTCGTGTTCCGGAGCTCCTACTGCGAGCCGGCCAAGAATGGCGCTGCGGCGGTGACCTGCGGAGATGATGACTTCCACCGGAGGGACGTCGGCACGGAGATGACGCCCCTGGGGAGCTCCCCGACCTCACGGTGCCACACGCCGGTCAAAAGCACCTCCCCGGCAAGGCACAACACGCCGACGGGCCGGTCGGGGCCCCTTGTGCCGTACAACAGCGGCAGTGGCATGGACATCTCGGAGCTGACGGACTGCCATTTCGCCAAGCTGGACCTGGGCGCGCAGTTCGATTCCATGCTCGTCAACTGGAGCTCCAAGGAGGAGGAGGAAGAGGAGGTGTCCAAGAGCCTCAGGCACTTCGAGGCCAGCGCCGGCGACGGCGGCAGAGCCTGCGATAAGCGGGTTGCCGCCGTCACCGAGTGCCGGTGGGAAGACGATGAGAGAGCCAAGAGTTGCATAAGGTGTGTGCATTTTGCATCTTGTAGCTTGTGAGGATTTGTAGTAATTTGGTTGTGCTTTATTTGGTTATTAGGTATCAGAGGGAAGAGGCAAAGATTCAGGCCTGGATTAACCTGGAGAGTGCCAAAGCTGAAGCACAATCCAGAAAGCTAGAGGTGAGAATGAAATCTCATCTTGTGCATAATGCACATTGCAACTCTTTTAGGCACCATCATAAACTGCATTCAGAAGTTCAGACGACAAATTTAACAGCACGAAATTAGAAGGATGGAAGCATTGATGTATTCATTGTTCGATGTTATCCCCTCAATCCTTGTTAACCATTCCAGCTCACTGCAATTCTTTAACCGGTTTTGCTGCTGAGCTGGGCTACCATTCTCAGTCATGGTAGCCATGTGAATATCTTCAGTCGGAGAGCCAAACAATGTCGTTTAACCCTAATCTAAGATGAGGACCTGTATCCTAATGATGTTGTGGTAGTACTACATTACTACAACCGATGCAAATGCACGGTGTACTGTACTCCGTGCTGTCAGTAACATATCATTATCGCAGACATAGAATTCAAAAGGAATTTTCAAACATTTCCCCCCGACGCAATGAGAATGATACTTAATGCGAACATGTTCTTCTCCGTGTCAGATCAGAACTCCTCACGTTTTTTTGAACGATGTGTGTTGGTCAGGTGAAGATTCAGAAGATGCGGTCGAACCTGGAGGAGAAGCTGATGAAGAGGATGACGAGCGTGCACAGGCGCGGCGAGGAGTGGCGCGCGGCGGCGCAGGCGCAGCACCTGCAGCAGCTCCGGCGCGCTACCACGGAGCACCAGGCCCGGCGGGTGAAGACGATCAGCCACCACCTCTCCGGGACCGGGAGCAATGCGTCCTGCGGCTGCTTCCCCTGCAACAGTGACAACATCATCAGCGGCAACCTCCTCAACTATTAGTTACTGTAGGTTAATTACTGGAGTGCTGCCTAGTTTGACATCACCATGTTCCACCTCTACGATTAACATTCTTCTTCTCACGCTCAAGCTATCACAACTCTCCGATTAACGTTCGAGATAACTTTGTTTTCTCTGGCCAAAACAGCGGCAGACAGTCTGAGTCACGCACTCATGCTTGGATTGTCTAAGGCTGGTCATAGTGGGAGTAACATAGGTAGTAACATAGATGTCACATAAGCAAAATTGGTGATGTGGCAAGTAGTTAATGAGGAGAGAGGCAAATAGAGTAACACAATATGTTACCATCACATAGCGGTTTCCAATGCATAATGAGTCTACAAAGTAATAAATGAAGACAACTATGTTACCACATCTATGACACTACCCACTATAAAGGTAGTAACATAGACTAGTAACATATGTATGTTACTAGTCTAAGTTACTTTTCACTGTGACCAGCCTAACATGACATGCCTCCGGAAGATTGCATGGAATCGCAGACAGCCTCAAGCACAGAAGCTCTGCTTTGGTTGGACCAAGAATTCATCTGTGAGCACGTCGTTTGGCGTGCTTGTCTGTCTGAGTGCATTTTCATTAGTACCGCTAACCAAGGGTGAAGGGGCCACGCGCTGTCGACGAGAAGGCCGTCGCGCACGGAGAGTCGTGCCATTCTTTGACCAGCACGCACAAACGAACAAACGGACGCCTCGCTAGGCTTTTCCAGCAGCTCCTGCGCCTGCTTCTGCCCCCCTGCGCCTGCATGCATTTAAAGGGACACATGCGGCAGGCATGGCCAGTACAGTGCGCGGCCATCTAGGACGGTAGTATAGTATTTTTTCCGCGAATACTTTGCCTATCATTGCATTGATAGGTGGAGTGAAATTCATAAATTGGTTATAGAATGGTTTAAACGGACCGGCCAGCTAGCATGTACTCCCTTCGTCTAGATGAGTAAGTCATCTTAGGTTGGTCATAGTGGGAGTAACTTAGCAAGTAACATAGCGCATTTCAAGACAGGTTTGCTTATGTGACATAGAGTTAATGAGGAAAGAGGTGTTTGGAGTAACATAATATGTTACTGTAACATAACGCAACCCAAAGCAAAATGAGTCTATAATGTAATAGATGCTATCATCTATGATACTACTTGTATGTTATTTTGCACTATGAAGGTAGTAACAAAGACTAGTGTCATATGCATGACACTAGTCTAAGTTACTCTCCACTACGACTAGCCTTTAGGCTGTGCACCGTGACCAAGGAGGAGGGGGAAACGAGAGACATTAATGTTTATTTGCTAATTAATAGTATTGCATGCAATGAACTAACCACTGCATGTCGTCTTTGATAGTCTCAAGTCATTAAAAGCATGCACACCCCTTATCTCTTATTGGTTGATATGTTAAGAAACAAGAAACGAGGTAGAAGTTAATGCACCGCGCCTAAGTATTTTGGGATTATTTGGTTTTCGTAAGATGATTTACACACCTAGACGGAGGGAGTACACAAAGATGGCGTGCATATGAGGCCGTGACACGCAGGGGTGGCGGGTGTGCCAACCGCGGGTGCCGCAGCCAAAACCTTCGCCAATAATTTGGCGAGCCCGATATTGGCGGGGCTGGTGTGGGCGTGAGCCAAACAGCTCCTACATCTCAGGCAAGAGCAGGGCAAGCCCTGCACCGCCGGCATGGGCCCACAACCTAGCCTCCTCTCGGATCATACTCACGGCGCGTCCTACGGCCGGCGAGTCGTTGTCAAACACGCAGCCATTACAGTGCCGCCAGATGTGCCATACGGTGAGCATGGCGATGGAGGCAAGGCCTCGTCGTAGACAGCTCGTGGTGCTAGAGGTGGCTGATGAGAGCCAGGCGATGAACTCCTCGTTAGGGTTGGGGATCGTGGCAATGGATCAGCACCACGAAAGTACCTCGTGTCAGACTTGGCGGAAAAAGGAGCATCCGACAAGAAGAAGACGCATGGTCTCTGGTTGTTGATCGCAGAGTGGGCAGAGCGGCTCATGGGGGTGGTCATGTCTCGCTAGGCGATCGGCGGTCCAACAACGTCCAAGCAGCACTAGCTAGATAAAGAATTTGATAGAGAGTGGTTGAGGAAGTCCTGGATTCGGGGGTCCTCAGGTGTCCGGCCTAGGAGTATGGGCCGGGTTGGATGGGCCATACAAGATCAAGCTGAAAATTATCCTTCGTATCCGGATGGGACTTATCCATACGTAGACGGCAAGATTAGAGTTCGGAAGTTTCCTTCCCTTATGAACCGACCTTGTACAAACCCTGGGCCCCTCCGGTGTGTATATAAACTGGAGGGGTTAGTCCGTAGAGGCTATCTTCATTACCGTCATTGGGATACTCATAGGCTAGACATCTAGGGTTTAGCCATTACGATCTCGAGGTAGATCAACTCTTGTAATCTTCATATTCGTCGACATAATCAAGCAGGAGTAGTGTTTTACCTCCCTTAAGAGGGGTTGAACCTGGGTAAACATTGTGTCCCCTGGTCCCATGTTACCATTGATCCCTATAAGCACAGCTTGGGTCCCCCTACCCGAGATCTGCCGGTTTTGACACCGATATTGGTGCTTTCATTAAGAGCTCTGCCGTGTTGTCTACAAAAGCGATCTATGGCTCGCCTAGTCATCAACAACAATATCACTTCTGGAGGGTGCCTAGCTTCTGGGCAGACCCTCCAGTTCGGCGGTTTCACCATAGGACCTTGCACGGTCGTCGAGCCTGCAACTCCCCCCACGGCCGCCAAACACCGTCTTCGTATCGGCCCCAAGTACTCTGAAAAGTTGGATCTGGCGGATGTTTTGTCTTTAAACGAACTGCTGGACCCCATCGCCGCCCTGGGGGTCTTAATGGACTATGATCGGTCGGGCTCAAGCCCGACCAGAGGGAAGTCAATCACCCACCTCGTAGCGGTCGTTGTGGAATCGGCCAAAGACACTTCTCTCCCTATATTGAAGACCAAGTATGTTCGGGTCTCTGAATCCCCCGAGCCGGATACTCCCCCTTCGGACGAGACCTCACGCCCTCCGGACTCTGGCTCAAGCATAGGATTGCAAGAGCCCTTGTGCCTCCTCAGACCCGAACCGGTCGCCTCGGAGACCTTTCAAGCTCCGAACACAGATGTGGGACTGGATCTAAAATTTAAGCCACCCACTCACCACAATCTATATTCTCCAAGGAACTCAGGTCCTCCAGATATATACGACCTGATGTATGTGCGGCAGCAGCCTCAGGAAATGGTCCACCACTTTTGGGCCAGATTCCTACTTGTTAAAAATAGGATCGAAGACTGCCCGGACGACGAGGTAGTTTCGGTTTTCCATCGTAACTGCACTGACGAGGGAATATTGAATGCCCTCGACCGTCGCCACATACAGAGCTTCACGAAACTATCACAAGTAGTGCAAAAGTACTGTGCGATGGAAAGCACATGGAGGGCCCAGAAAACTCAATTGGAGCCCTCTGCCTTGAAGCAGTGTGCGGTCCGGACTAAACGGATACATCCTGGCGGGTCACCCGACCACCAGCCTATGGGTAGGAAAAATAAACCCTTAGCAGGACACAGGTTCGTTCTTGACGAACTGCTGGACAAGCCCTGCCTGATTCACGCCACTCCGCGCACAGTCCCAACCCATAGCCTCCGAGCATGTTGGGTACTCCGACAAGTAGCAAAAAGTGGAGGGGCCATCCTCACCACAACTCTAGAGAAATACTCTACAGAGCGGGACAACTTTAACGTCCTCACAGTCTTCGAGACCTTCTCTTCAAAAATCGGCGCAAACGGGCGCTCCACGACCTCGCCGAAGTCCACCAAGTTACTGCACTGAGCCCATGGAACGACACGGCAATAACCTTCACGGCCGAAAACGAACCAAAGGCTCAGTCAGTCCGAGCACCTACGGCCTTAGTACTAAACCCCATCGTTGATGGTTTTCGGCTTACTAAAGTGCTCATGGACGGCGGCAGTGGGCTTAACATCATCTATGAAGACACGCTCGATAAAATGCAGATGGATAGATCACGCATCGAGCAAAGCAATACCACCTTTCGAGGTATCATTCCCAGCCGAGAAGCACGATGCTCGGGGGAAATTAAACGGGATGTGGTATTCGGCATGCCAGAAAATTATAGATTCGAAGAGTTGCTCTTTCATGTGGTCACCTTCAATACTGCATATCACGCAATCCTCGGCCAAGACGCTTTCTCACGCTTTCAAGCTATACCCCATTACGGGTATATGAAACTCAAAATGCCCGGACCTAATGGAATTATCACAATTTCGAGCGACCCGGACAAAGCCCTTCGTGTCGAAAACAAAACTGCATCCTTGGCCCTCGAGGCGTTATCCGAAACCCTAGCGGCGGAGGAATTAGCCACCCTACGATCCACGGTGGATAGGGACGATGTGATTTTCGATAAGAGATCCAAATCCACCTCTTTCAAGTCAGCCGAGGAAATAGTCAAATTCCAAGTGCACCCAACGGACCCTAACAAAACAGCATCTATCGGAGCACAGCTGGATCCGGCAGTAGACACCGCCCTACGCACATTCCTACGAGAGAATTGGGATATCTTTGCCTGGCACCTTTCAGACATGTCCGGCATCCCACGAAGACTGGCCGAACACAGTCTCAATGTAATCAAGGGATTCAAACCCGTGAAGCAGACACTACGGCGATTCTCCGAACCCAAGCGTCAAGCCATGGGAGAAGAGCTAGCCAAGTTGTTAGAGGCTGGGTTTATTAGGGAAATTAAACATCCGGATTGGTTAGCCAACTTGGTTATGGTACCAAAGAAGGACAAATCCTGGCGCCTGTGCATCGATTTCAAGGACCTCAACAAGGCTTGCCCTAAAGACCCCTTCTTATTGCCTCGCATCGACCAAATTATTGACGCAACAGCCAGGCATGGTTCTTTGTGTTTCCTCGACGCCTATTCTGGATACCATCAGATTAAGATGAAGGAATCAAACCAGGCTCCAACCGTGTTCATCACCCCTTACGGTCCCTTCTGCTTCAACACTATGCCCTTCGAACTCAAAAACGCTGGGGCTACCTACCAGCGTATGATTCAAACTTGCCTGAAAAAACAAATCGGCAAAACAGTCGAAGCATGCGTGGACAACATGGTCATCAAGACAAAACACGTCGAGACACTGGTGGACGATCTTCGCCTCACCTTCAACAACCTCTGAACATACGACATATGGCTTAATCTGAAAAAATGTGTCTTCGGAGTTCCAGCCGGAAAATTGTTAGGTTTCATTGTCTCCCATAGAGTAATTGAAGCAAACCCAGCTAAGATCTGAGCTTTGTCACAATTGGCCATATCAATAGACCTAAAGAAAGTCCATAATCTAGCTGGGTGCGTCGCGACCTTAAGCCGCTTTATCTCCAAATTGGGAGAAAAAGCGCTACCAGTCTACAAGCTATCACGACGCACTAACAACTTCAAATGGACGGACGCTGCCACAGCCGGACTGGAAGAAATTAAAACCCTTCTTGCAAGCAACCCAATCCTAACTGCACCAGGTGTCGGAGAGCCCATGTTATTATATATTTCGGCAACTAACCAAGTAGTTAGTGTTGTGCTCGTCGTCGAATGGGGGGAAGAGGGACATAAATTCCCTACCCAAAAACCAATCTATTATGTATCGGAGGTCCTTACACCTTGCAAATCCCGATACCCCCACTATCAGAAGATAGCCTACGTAGTCTTCATGGCATCTTGTAAACTGCGACACTACTTTCAAGAGTGTTCGATCACAGTGACATCTGAAGTACCACTCAGTGACATTATCAATAACAGGGACGCCACTGGCCGCATAGCCAAATGGGCCATCAAGCTTTTACGTTTGAAATCGTATACAAGCCACGCCGGGCTATTAAATCCCAGGTATTGGTCGACTTTGTCGCTGAATGGACGGAGGCCAAACTCCCTAAAGAGTATAGCTCATACTCTAATTAGATTATGTACTTCAACGGCTCTAAAATGCTAGCCGGACTGGGGGTTGGCGTCATCCTAACATCCCCTACTGGGGACACAGTCCGCTATGTACTACAAATTATGTATATGGACTCCAACAATGCAACCAAATACGAGGCGCTGCTACATGGTCTTTGCATGGTTGTCTCCATGGGTATACAACGCCTGGAGGTGTGTGGTGATTCCAACCTCGCAATTTCCCAGGTCAATGGAGAGTTCGACGCAAAGGACCCAAAAATGGCAGCATATTGAAACGCCATATTAAAAATATCAGCTCGGTTCGAAGGACTCGAGTTTCATCACGTTGCTTGAGAGAGTAATCAGGCAGCCGACATCCTTGCTCGTATGGGTGCTAAGTGCGACCCTGTGCCACCTAACACCTTTGTGGAAAGGCTCTTTAAGCCATCTGTAGTGTGGCAGGATGAGAGCGAAGACGACAACACGGACCTGATCACACACCTCGCTGCCGAACACAACGCAGACACCATCGGGGGTCCGGATATCGAGATAACACCCTCTGCTCATGAGATCATGGCGGTTATCGCTCCCTGGACTGAACCATTCCTGGCCTACCTTAATAGGCAGGAGCTTCCCGATGATCAAAATGAAGCTCGGTGAATAGTTCGATGCTCTAAAGCCTTTAAAGTGCATGAGGGTGAACTGTACAAAAGAAGTACTACCGGAGTCCTCAAAAGGTGTATCTCCGAAGAGGCAGGAAGGCAACTATTGGCAGAAATACATGCTAGTCTAGGTGGTCATCACGCCGCAGCTCGAGCCCTCATAAGCAAGGAGTTTCAGACATATTTTTTCTGGCCTACGGATCGAGCAGATGCTCAAGCCCTTGTCCAATGTTGTGTGGGTTGTCAGCTTTTCGCTAATCCAAGCCACATGCCTCCTACCGCATTAAGAACAATCCCCATTAAAAAAACCGGTAAAAACAACTGAGGCTGGGCCAGTGATTGACTTTATATCCGGCATTTCAAACGTTACGGTCTCCCACATAGTATCATCACTGATAAAAGCAGGGTCATATTTCATTCTAGCATTCAAAGACTTTTCTTTCAGCTTAGCTAACAGTTTCTTAAGATCGTATCTATCATTGCAAGCAAAAAGGGCTATAGCAGTTTCTTCATCCATAACATAACCCTTAGGCACAACAGGCAATTCATATCTAGGGGGAGAATCTTCATCATCACTTTCATTAATATCATCAGTTTCAATAATTTCATTCTCTCTAACCTTGGCAAGTTGTTCATCAAGAAATTCACCTAATGGCACAGTATTATCAAGCAGAGAAGTAGTATCATCATAAGCATCATGCATAGTAGAAGTGCCATCATCAATAACATGCGACATATCAGAATCAATAGCAGGTGCAGGTGTAGGTGCCGCAAATTTACTCATAACAGAAGATGAATCAAGTGGAAAGCTAGATGCTAGTTCATTACCTCCCCTCGTAGTTGAGGGAAAAATCTTGGTTCTTTCATCTTTCAAGTTCCTCATAGTGATCAACAGATATAAATCCCAAGTGACTCAAAGAATAGAGCTATGCTCCCCAGCAACGGCGCCAGAAAAAGGTCTTGATAACCAACAAGTATAGGGGATCATAACAATTTTTCAGGGTAGAGTATTCAACCCAAATTTATTGATTCGACACAAGGGGAGCCAAAGAATATTCTCAAGTATTAGCAGCTGAGTTGTCAATTCAACCACACCTGAAAGACTTAATATCTGCAGCAAAGTATTTAGTAGCAAAGTAGTATGGAAGTAACGGTAACGGTGGCAAAAGTAACAGTAGTAGTTTTGTACCAATCGTAACAATGGTAACGGAGAAGTAACTAGGCAAATATCAATATGTGAAAAGCTCGTAGGCAATGGATCAATGATGGATAATTATGTCGGATGCAATTCATCATGCAACAGTTATAACATAGGGTGACACAGAAATAGCTCCAGTTCATCAATGTAATGTAGGCATGTATTCCGAATATAGTCATACGTGCTTATGGAAAATAACTTGCATGACATCTTTTGTCCTACCCTCCCGTGGCAGCGGGGTCCTATTGGACACTAAGGGATATTAAGGCCTCCTTTTAATAGAGTACCGGACCAAAGCATCAGCACTTAGTGAATACACGAACTCCTCAAACTACGGTCATCACCGGGAAGTGTCCCGACTATTGTCACTCGGGGGTTTGCCAGATCATAAGACGTAGTAGGTGACTATTAACTTGCAAGATAGGATCAAGAAATCACATATATTCATGAAAACATAATAGGTTCAGATATGAAATCATGGCACTTGGGCCCTAGTGACAAGCATTAAGCATGGCAAAGTCATAGCAACATCAATCTTAGAATAGAATGGATACTAGGGATCAAACCCTAACAAAACTAACTTGATTACATGGTAAATCTCATCCAACCCATCACCGTCCAGCAAGCCTACGATGGGATTACTCACGCACGGTGATGAGCATCATGAAATTGGTGATGGAGGATGGTTGATGATGACGATGGCGATAGATTTCCCTCTCCGGAGCCCCGAACAGACTCTAGATCCGCCCTCCCGAGGAAGATTAGGGCTTGGCGGCGGCTCCGTATCATAAAATGCCATGAATCCTTCTCCCTGATTTTTTTCTCCACGAACATGAATATATGGAGTTGGAGTTGAGGTCGGTGGAAGTCCAGGGGGCCCACAAAGCAGGGGGCGTGCCCTACACCCTCGTGGACAAGGTGTGGACCCCCTTACGTTGATTCTTTCGCCAATATTTTTATTAATTCCAAAACATGACTCCGTGGAGTTTCAGGTCATTCCGAGAACTTTTATTTCTGCACAAAAATAACACCATGGTAGTTCTGCTAAAAACAGCATCAGTCTGGGTTAGTTCCATTCAAATCATGCAAGTTAGAGTCCATAACAAGGGAAAAAGTGTTTGGAAAAGTAGATACGTTGGAGACGTATCAACTCCCCAAGCTTAAACCTTTGCTTGTCCTCAAGAAATTCAGTTGACAAACTGAAAGTGATAAAGAAAAACTTTTGCAAACTCTGTTTGATCTTGTTGTTGCAAATATGTAAAGCCAGCATTCAAGTTTTCAACAATGATTATGAACTAACCATATTCACAATAACACTTAGGTCTCACATTTACTCATATCAATGGCATAATCAACTAGCGAGTAATAATAATAAATCTCGGATGACAACAGTTTCTCAAAACAATCATAATATGATAAAACAAGATGATATCTCGCTAGCCCTTTCTGAGACCGCAAAATATAAATGCAGAGCACCCCTGAAGATCAAGGACTGACTAGACATTGTAATTCATGGCAAAAGAGATCTAGTCACAGTCATACTCAATGTAAATTAATAGCAATGCATGCAAATGACAGCGGTGCTCTCCAACTGGTGCTTTTTAATAAGAGGATGATGACTCGACATAAAAGTAAATAGATAGGCCCTTCACAGAGGGAAGCAGGGATTTGCAGAGGTGCCAGAGCTTGAGTTTTGAAACAAAGATAAATAATATTTTGAGCGGCAAACTTTCATTGTCAACATAACAACCAAGAGATCTCGATATCTTCCATGCTACATACATTATAGGCGGTTCCCCAACAGAATGGTAAAGTTTATACTCCCCCACCACCAACGAGCACATTCCACGGCTGGCCCGAAAGAACGGGTACCGTCCAACTAACAACAATCCTGGGGGAGTTTTGTTTGCAATTATTTTGATTTTATTTGAGCATGGGACCGGGCATCTCGGTTACCGGCCATTTTCTCGTGAATGATGAGCAAAGTCCACTCATCGTGAGAATAACCCATCTAGCATGGAATATATAGACCGCCCTAGTTGATACATGAGCTATTCGAGCATACAAAACAGAATTTCATTTGAAGGTTTAGAGTTTGGCACATGCAAATTTACTTGGAACGACAGGTATGTACCGCATATAGGAAGGTATGGTGGACTCATATGGAATAACTTTGGGGTTTATGGAAGTGGATGCACAAGCAGTATTCCTGCTTAGTACAAGTGAAGGCTAGAAAGAGACTGGGAAGCGACCAACTAGAGAGCGACAACAGTCATGAACATGCATTAAGATTAACCAACAATGAGTGCAAGCATGAGTAGGATATAAATCACCATGAACATAAATATCGTGGAGGCTATGTTGATTTTGTTTCAACTACATGTGTGAACATGTGCCAAGTCAAGCCACTCGAATCATTCAAAGGAGGATACCACCCTATCATACCACATCACAACCATTTTAATAGCATGTTGGCACGCAAGGTAAACCATTATAAACTCCTAGCTAATTAAGCATGGCATGAATAACTATAATCTCTAATTATCATTGCAAACATGTTTCATTCATAATAGGTTGAATCAGGAACGATGAACTAATCATATTTACAAAAACAAGATAGGTCGAGTTCATACCAACTTCTCCCATCTCAATCATTTCATCATATATCTTCATTATTGCCTTTCACTTGCACGACCGAACGGTGTGGATAATAATAATAGTGCGTGTGCATTGGACTAAACTGGAATCTGCAAACATTTAATTCAAAGGAGAAGACAAGGTAATATGGGCTCTTGGTTAGATCAACAATAATGCATATGAGAGCCACTCATCATTTTCATCGTGGTCTTCTCCTCTCGACCCCCAAAGAAAATAAAAGAAATTCAAAGAAAAATAAAACTATTTACACGGGAAAGATCCCAACAAGCAAAAGAAGAACGACAAATCTTTTTGGGTTTTCTTTTAATATTACTACTACAAGCATGGAAAGGAAACTAGCTAAAAGCTACAACTAATTTTTTTTGGTTTTTTCTCAAGGTTTTTCAAACACACAAGAAGAAAGCAAGAAAAGAAAATAAACTAGCATGGATAGTACAATGAAGAAGTATGAGCACCGACAACTAGAATGAGTGTGTGAACATGAATGTAATCACTACAAAAAAAATACACTTCCGTGATGATACGTGTTTGTCACAGTAGGTGACGTTGTCTGTCATGCATGTACATCCATGACGATTTTATGACAGAATCAAGATAGTCATACATGTGCTGTCGTAGAAGTGTTCCATGACATTACCAAAATTATCATCACGGAAGTGTCCACTTCCATAACGATAAATCGCGCGTCATAGAAGTGCTTTCGTCAAGGGGACCGACACGTGGCATCCACTGTAATGGGACGCCGTTAAGTGCCGTTAAGCTATTGGGTCCGGTTTTGGATCCGATAACCCGCTAACAACCACGACCAATGCCAATTTTCCTCGTGTAAAATTCTCATTGGCCGACGGAACCACGCGTTAGCTCCACGTTGGCACAGGTGTCACTCATCCAACGATCGAGATGGGCCTATGATATGCTGACACGTGGATGAGCCCAAAAATGGCCCATAAAGTTTAAATGGGCCGGCCCAACTAAAGTCCCACAAGATTTAGCGGACCATAATGGGCCGGCCCAGCTAAAGGCCCACAAGATTTTACAGACCATAATGGGCCGGCCCAGCTAAAGGCCCACAAGATTTAGCGAACCATAATGGGTCAGCCCAGCTAAAGGCCCACAAGATTTTGCAGACCATAATGGGCCGACCCAGCTAAAGGCCCAACATTCCCAGTTAAGGCTCGTATGGCTAGTGTCAAATCTGCCCGTCAACGGCCTGTCCTAAACTTGTCATCATCGCGGCCCATGGCCACTTCTGGCCCGTTAACAACCCGCTAAGTATTTGGGCCGAATTACGGCCCGGTGTATGTCTGGCCTGTTAAAGGTCCTGCTTCATTTGGGCCCATTTACAGGTCATTGAAACTTTTCGGCCCATAAACGACCGTGAAGGATTTGGGTCATATTCGGCCATGTCTGACATTCGGCTTGTTAGAGGCCCACTATAGATTTGGGCCACTTTCGGCCTGTTGTGATTTTCGGCCTGTTAACATCAGACGAAATCCATGGGCCATATGTGGCCCAACGTCACATCGGGACCATTAACGGCACATGTAAAAATGACACTAATGAAGCTCGATCGAACTTCCGGTCTGTTAAAGGCCCGTGTATTAGGTTGGCGCAATTATGGTCCGTCCGAATTTAGGCCTGTGAAAGATCCACATTCTAAATGGGCCACCATTTTGGCCTGCTAAGACCAGTGGGTTATTTGGTACAATCAGGGCCAAATATCACTTTCGGCCTATTAAAGGCCCATGTTTTTTATGGGCTCGAGATATTTACACCTGTAAATGGCCTATTGTTACTGAGGGCCCAAATTATGTTTAGGCCTGTTAAAGGCCCACTATGGGCACATGCCTACCAGAAAAATATGAAAGCTTATGCTGATTTAGGCCCAGATATTTTTAGTGGGCTACATGCAAATTTTGGCCCATAATTGTTTTTAGCCCAATTGAAATGGGCTCGATGAATGTTGGCATGTTGGGCTCCTACGAAGCTTTCGGCCGAATACATTACTAAGATAAACCTACACTATACAAAAATAGCGTCGTAATTACTGCAACCTTTGGCAGCATCATAAATGCTATATCACAACGAAATAAATTCCAACCATATAACAAAATGCATGTTGGCACAAAGTTTACAGCCCTTGCAGATAAAAGCACCATCAGATGTATAGAAGCACAGATCATTTGACCTGAGTGCTAATGTTTCAGGCTGTAGAATCTGATGGAGCAGCACGATCTTCACCTTTTTCCGCCATTGCTCTTGAACAACGAAGCGAATGTATGATAGTCTGGTTTTAAAACCATTCATATCTTCACAACATTTGTCAACCACTATTCTTGTTTCCGAAACGATGTCCGTTAAGGATTGGACTTGTGTCTGGAGCACAGATATATCACTCTGTCTAGCCGGAAGATTTTGTTCACTAGGCGATTTGGACGAGGTTACCTTGACAACCAACCCAGAATTACACAGGAAGGTGCTTTTTGCACTATTAGTGGAGAGATACTGACGCACTGCAGCAAGAGGTGACATTGTGCTTGTGGTAGCCTCATCACCTTCAGGTGGTTGTGGCTGTTCAATCATTTGTTCCATAGCTTGCTGAAAGTTTGAACCTGTAGATTAGTGTATCAGATAAGTTACTAATGAGATAAAAACAAACAAAGTAGGTTACACATTTATAGATAACTTATTTTGGTGAACTACTGTAATACATTAGCATGTATTGTAGTGCCAACTACATAATAAAATCACTTTCCGAACATATGTCCATGTAGCATGCCTACTGTATTGTCTATTTCCTCACATTCGTTGACATCTAAGGATAAAGAGACATGGTTTAAAGTAGGATGAACATAGTATGTCATCATTCATATCATGGGCAAACATATATAAAACAAACAAGCTATTTTATCATTGTGTGTGCACGTGAATATAACAACTAGATTACAGATCAAGACCAAAAGAATATCCTTCATCTCTTTTAAACCATGTAAGGTGAAATGATACGTTAAGACAACTATGTATAAAAGTGAACAAAGTAACTGACATTGGCTGCAAACCAAGTAGTTAAATGAACACATCACAGTACCAATCAGTTCAAAGGCAGGAGGAGTAAGGACTTACAACAGCGGCTTGAACTGGTGTGCTCATGCCCTTCATCTTGATGGTGTGGCAATCCTTGAAGATTTGCACTGCATTCGGTTCAGGTTTTTTTGGGTCTGCACGGGCTTTCCTCTGTATCTGGAACAAGTCAATATAGATACGATAATATGGCACTAAAAAAAGGAAGGAAGTAGCAGCTATTTACAGGAGCCTCGTAGTGTGCAATATAGCTACGAGATCATGTTGTCTGTTGGAATTTCACTTTAGAATGGTTGGTCTTGTTCTTCAAACAGTTAGCCTAGAAGAAGATACACTTGTAAGGCCCATACATAAATACAAGTTCAATATGTGGTCTGATCAAATACATATACCCTACCTGATACTTTGGATCAAACCAGTGTTTAACGAGGGTTGTCCAGTCTTCATCTGTAATATATTCCACTGGAGATGTTTGGGCGATTTCATTGTTAGCCTTTCCTTCAAAGTGAGATTTTCTAAGGTGGTACCGATACTGTCGCGGAGCAGACTGAAAAACATGAGTGCATGGTTGTTTAGTTGCATCATATTTCAGATCCAACTTGAACCTCATCTGTTGAAAAAAGAATGTGAGTCTTATTAGGAGGAAGGTAGAAAGTATGGGACAAAGCAAGACAATATTACTAATTGCGATGAATAACATTACTTAACGATAAATGGTCAAGGAAGGTGTTAAACTGGGTATTGTCTTTCTCATTCCTGTACTGGATCCACGTTGGGAGGATACGTGCATGACACCTAACGGCAACGACTGCCTCTGATACTAACTTGGCTGACTCTATAGCATCACGTGGCCTTTTTAAACCTGCCTCAAAATGGATCTCCATTCTTACTCCTTTAGATTTAGTTCATCTGTCAAGCATTATCCCTGATGTCTGTTTCCACTTGCACCGTGGTGCTAGTTCAACAACGAATATGGAAAGTGTTACTGTACATCAAACTGTGAGAGTACATATAAAGGAGCATGCAACTGCAACTTGACTCGGTTAGGTACCATCTTGGTGTTCATGCTCATGAGGTTCATCTGATCTTGCCAAGTCATGTTGTGTCAGCAGTGCTTCAGAAGTAGTGTCAGGTGTGAAGGCAGCTTGGGAACTGGCCAGTTCCGGAGCAAACGAATGAGTAACTCATTGAGATGCTGGTACAGTTGAAGCGGATGCTGCAGCTGGTGGAGCAGGTGATACTATGTTTGTAGATTTAGCCGGTGGACTTGGACCTTCTATTGCACTATAAGTACCAGTAGAATCTCGACGGCAGATCCTTTTTCGTTTCACCCGACGAGTAACACCACTCCCTACTATATTATTTTCCTTGCTCTTTTTTGACTTTCCATGTCAAGCCGTACCCACAACACAAAAGAATAAAATTGCTCTTCAGAACTCATTGATGCATGATACAGACGAGCAATACTTTGATGTAAGACAACTGTATGAGGATGGAATATGTAAGAAAAACAGGACGGCGTGACATATTCACAGCTATGATGTGTAAACTAAGTAGAAGGATTTTCAAGAAAATAGAAGTAATGCAAGCTAGACACCATATGAAAGATGCAACCAATATTACTCTGCCAAGTTAAAAGTGTCTTGTCATAAGTGGCAATTCGAAAAATTAGAAGCAGTACAACATAGAAATCAGTGCAAGATGCAACCACTATCAAACTGCCATGTTAAAAGCGTCCAATCATGAGTGACTGATGTGGGATACACAACAACAGTACTTTGATGTAAGAACATGGTATGATAGATAGATATAGTGTATTCTAGATACAGAAAGCCATGTCATATGCACATGTATAACGTATAAACTTAGCAGGTGCAATTTAATCAAAATAGAAGAAATAGAGGCTAAACAACATATGCAACATGAAACCAATTATCACACTGTCAACTTAGAGCAAGCACCTGCGATGGTGGAGTACGGGAGATGAACTCATCATGTAGACTTGGGACTTCAACTTCATTAGCAGTAGCAGTGGCAAATTTAGAGAGTCTCTGTTTGCATCAGTGCGGAGGACCGCCAACATCCCCTAACTTACTCTTCTCCTTCCTATTTTCCAATATTGCCTTATGAAGTAAAAACCACAAGAAGATGAATAAAATTAGCTCTGCATAACTAGTCGATGCATGATACAGACGAACACTACTTTGATATAAGGCAAGTGCAAGATAGGAGGATGGAATATATACAAAAAAAGACAGCGTTGCATATTCACACGTACGGTAGGAGGATGGAATATGTATGAAAAAACAGTAAGCAGAAGGCATTTCAACAAAATTAGAAGAAATGAAAGGTAGGCACCATATGAACATGCAACCAATATCACTCTATCAGGTAAAAAGTGTCTCGTCGTAAGTGCCATTTCAAGAAATTAGAAGAAGTACAAGCTAGAAGACAATGCAAGATGCAACCTACATCACAATCCCAAGTTAAATGTGTCTTATGGGTAAGTGATCGTTGTAGGTATAAGTTTTAAGCTACGCAGATGTAATTAAATAGAATCAGAAGCAATACAAACTAGACATCATACGAAAAATGCAACCACATATAACAGTTCCAAGTTAGATCAAGCACCTGTGATGGTGGAGTAGGGGAGATGTGCTCATCATGTACACGTATGTTCTAGAAACAGGAACACGTGTCATATTCACACGCATTATGTGTAAAGTATGCCGATGAAATTCAACAAAGTTAGAAGCAATACAAGCTAGACATCATACGCAATGTGCAACCACATATAATAGTGCCAAGTTAGAGCAAGCACCTATGATGGTGGAGTAGGGGAGATGTGCTCATCATCTACACAGCTACGTTGACTGTCCAGCCTTGTGTTGTCTTGCGAATCTTGTTGGGTGGATGGCGGAGTAGAATCTGTAGAGACCCCCATTTGAGTTTCTCCGAAGGACCACCATCATCCACTGCCGGACTAATTTCCTTCAGGTGTAATGATTTTGCATTGTGAAGTCAAACCGATAAGAAAAAGGAATAAAATTCACTCTTTAGAACTCATTCATGCATGATACTGACGAACACTACTCGGATGAAAGGCAAACACATGATGCGAGGATGGAATATGTACAAAAAATAGGATGGCGTAACATATTCACACCTATGATGTGGTAACTAAGCAGAAGGCATTTCAACAAATTAGAAGCACTGCAAGCTAGACACCATATGAAAGATGCAACCAATATCACTCTTCCAAGTTCAAACTGTATGGCGTTTCAACAAATTAGAAGCAATACGTGCTAGAAATCATATGCAAGACACAACCAATATCACAGTGGCGACTTAAAGGTGCCTTATCATAAGTGACTGATGCGGGATATGCAAGAACAGTAGTCTGATGTAAGAACATGGTGTGATCAGATATAGTATGTTCTAGAAACAGGAATATGTGTCATATTCACAGGCATTATGCATAAAGTAAGCAGATGCAATTCAACAAAGTTAGAAGCAATACAAGATAGACATCATATGCAACATGCAACCACATATAATAGTGCCAAATTAGAGCAAGCACCTATGATGGTGGAGTAGGGGAGATGTGCTCATCATCTACACAACTACGTTGATTGTCTAGCCTTGCGTTGTCTTGCATATCTTGTTGGGAGGATGGCAGAGTAGAATCTGTAGAGAACCTCCATTTCAGTTGCTCGGAAGGACCACCATCATCCAATGCCTTGCCAATTTCCTTCGGCTTTATTAATTTTGCATTGTGAGGTCAAACCGACAAGAAATAGGAATATAATTCGCTCTTCAGAACTCATTCATGCATGATACTGATGAACACTACTTTGATGAAAGGAAAAGTCATGATACGGGGATGGAATATGTACGAAAAACTAGACGGCTTGACATATTCACACCTATGATGTGGTAACTAAGCAGAAGACACTTCAACAAATTAGAAGCACTGCAAGCTAGACACCGTATGGAAGGTGCAATCAATATCTCTCTGCCAAGTTAAAACTGTCTCGTCATAGGTGGCGTTCATCAAACTAGAAGCAATACATGCTAGAAATCATATTCAAGATGCAAACCAATATCACATTGCCAACTTAAAGGTGTCCCATCATAAGTGACTGATGCAGGATACACAAGAAGAGTAGTTTCATGTAAGAACATGGTGTGATAGACAGATATAGTATATACCAAAAACAGGAAAGCGTGTCATATTCACACGTATCATGTGTAAGCTAAGCAGATGCAGTTTACACTAATTAGGAGCAATACAAGCTAGACACCATATGCAACATGCAACCAGATATCACACTGCCAAGTTAGAGCAAGCACCTTGGCTGGTGGAGTAGGGGAGCGGAGACTTGGACCTTGTAATGCACTAGCAGTACAAGGAGATTCCGTATAGATGCTCCATTTACATTGATGCAGAGGACCACCATCATCGCCTTCCTTACTCTTTTCCTTCCTCTTTCTTGATTTTGCCCTTTCAAGTCAAACCCACAAGAAAAAGGAATAAAATTTGCTCTTCAGAACTCATTGATGCATGATACTGACGAACACTACTTTCATGTAAGGCAGCCGCATGATAGGAGGATAGAATATGTATGAAAAACAGGACGGCGTGACATATTGACATGTATGATGTATAAAGTGTAAACTAAGCATAAGGTTTTGAACTTGTTAGAAGCAATGCAAGCTAGAAACCATATGAAAGATGAAACCAATATCACTCTGCCAAATTAAAAGGGTGCCCTAAGAAATGTATTTGACCAAATTAGAAGCAATACATGGCAACAGGCTAGAAATAATACGCAATATGCAATGAATAAAGGTGACTCATCATAAGTGATTGATGCAGGATACAGAAGAGAGGTAGTTTCATGTAAGAACAAGGTTAACACATAGATGTAGTGTGTACCAAAAATATGAAGGCATGTCATATTCACAGGTATAATGTGTAAACTAAGCAGATTCAATTTACCCTAATTAGAAGCATTACAAGCTAGACACCGTATGCAACATGCAACCACATATCACACTGCAAAGTTAGAGCAAGCACCTGTGATGGTGGTGTAGGGGAAGTGTGGTCTTCAAGTACAGAGCTACGTTCAATATCTTCATTTACGCTTGTTGTTTCTTGAGAATCATGTGGACAGGATGAAACTGCATTCTTTATAAGAGTAGCGCGTCTCATACTAACCCACGGGCGTGACTGTCTCATCATAAGCGATAGATGCAGGATACACAAGAACAGTAGTTTGATGTAAGAACATGGTGTGATAGGCAGATGTAGTATGTACCAAAAACAGGAAGGCATGTCATATTCACATGTATAATGTGTAAGCTAAGGAGATGCGATTTAACAAATTAGGAGCAATACAAGCTAGGCACCATATGCAACATGCAACTAGATATCACACTGCCATGTTAGAGCAAGCACCTTGGGTTGTGGAGTAGGGGGAGATGAGATTTGGAACTTGCACTGCAGTAGGAGTAGCAGGAGAATCTGCAGAGATCATCTGTTTCGGTTGCTCCAGAGGACCACCATCATTCCATTCCTTCGTCCTTTCAGATTTTGCCTTGTCAAGTAAACACACAAGAAAAAGGAATGAAATTCGCACTTCCAAATTCGTTGATGCATGATACTGACGAACACAACTTTTATGTATGGCAACCACATTGTAGGAGGATGGAATATGTATGAAAAACGCTAAGCAGAAGGCATTTCAACAAATTGGAAGCAATGCAATCTAGACACCATATGAAAGATCCAACCAAAATCACTCTACCAAGTTAGATGTGTCTCATTATAAGTGGCACTTCAACAAATTAGAGGCAATACATGTTTGAAATGATATGCAAGATCCAACCAATATTACACTGTCAACTTGAAGGTGTATCGTCAAAAGTGATTGATAGGGATACACAAGAAAAGTAGTTTGATGTAACAACATGGTTAATAGAAAGACGTAGTATGTACCAAAAACAGGAAGGCATGTCATATTCACAGGTATAATGTGTTAACTAAGAAGATGCAATTTACCCTAATTAGAAGCATTACAAGGTAGACACCATATGCAACATGCAACCACATATCACACTGCCAAGTAAGAGCAAGCACCTGCGATGGTGGTGTGGGGGAATTGCGGTCATCAACTAGAGAGCTACATTGACTATCTTCATTTAGCCTTACTGTTTCTTGAGAATCATGTGGGGAGGATGACACTGCACTCTTTAAACGAGTAGGGCGTCTCACAGTAACCCACTGGAGTGACTGTCTCATCATAAGTGATTGATGAGGGATACAAAAGAGCATTAGTTTGATCTACGAATATGGTTAATAGACATATGTAGTATGTATCAAAAACAGGAAGACATGTCATTACAAAGGTATAATGTGTAAAGTAAGCAGATGCAATTTAACCAAATTGGAAGCAATACAAGCAAGACACCATATGCAACATGCAACCACATTTGACAACGCGAAGTTAAAGCAAGCACCTGGGATGGTTGTGTGTGGCAATTGAGATCATCAACTGCAGAGCTACGTTTACTGTCTCCAACTACGGACACTGCACCCTTTAGAACACTGAAACGCTTAGTGCTTATCTTCGAAATACACTGGAGAGACTTCTGTCTTTTCTTTTCTGCATTCATCAACACTGCGTCAGAGTCTGAAATACCCATGCATAAAAAAACAATAGTGTGAGAATGGGTGAAGCGTGTGCACAGTTAGTACAGTGTAAAGGTAGCAGATAGCAGGTCGGTGAGCAATAAATGACGGGAGACATATGATAGCTCTACAACATGCATGGCACACTAAATTACTACAGGATTCTATGAAAATAACAGTCGACTGAAAACAAATAGGTCAGTCCATTTTTTCTGCATCGTCCGATGTACAAAGAATGGGCAGATCGCCTTCATCTACCTCCAGCCAGTCAGTGTTGACGATCTTCCTCGAAACACCAGCGACCACCGGCCCAGTCCCCCGCCTCCGCCCTCCCCTCGACCTCACCGCACCGCCGTGCTTGGCACCGCTCCCGGCCATCCATTCAAGCCACGCCGACCTCCAGATCGGGCGCAAGCGGCTCCTACGGCCCACACCCCTATGATAGACACCGATGCGCCGCTTCCCCGGCGAACAGGCGGATTAGGTGCTCCACGCGCCTAAGCGGGTGCTGCTTCTTTTAATTGTGGTTCGACTGACCCTGAATTGAAATCTAGGCGGGCTACTGACCTCTATCAAAGGTGAAATAGTAAAGGGAGGAAACCTTGTGCATTTAGTATCACGAAGAAGATGCAGTAAGAAGCGCTCAACTAGTTTCTTTCGTGGGATGAATACAGTGTGAGCAGAGACGTAAGATTTGCACGAATAAGGGAAGAGGAGTACCTCTTTCTGTTGCCAGTGTTGTGTCCTCCTTTTGTTTTTCCAATGATCTTCTTGTGGTTCGTTGGAAACGAGAAGTTGTGGAGGATGGTGGAGTCTTGGACGAACCCATGGCCAAGTTGTTGAGTGTGGTGCGGTGGCCGTCTGTCGGCGGCGAGGAACGAGATCCGAGGCGGTGAATGATGGCGTAGTGGGAACAACTCTAGTGCAGTGGACGGTTGCGACAGTGGAGCAGCAGAGGTGAGGCATAGGACGGCGTGGTCGAAGTGGTTCTGGTACGGCGCACATCGGCGTCAGCATCATGGAGGCAGCTCTGCCTCGGCTTCAGCTGCTAAGTCCTTGAGGGTGTTGCGGTTGCGGTTGCGTTGGACGACGACGTCGGGGTACCAGCTCCAGCGTGATGGAGGAGGGCGGCGATGGATTGGGCGCTATGGGGTGGAGGGCGGAGGAGGCTGGGGTTTTACGGCTGGTGGAGAGGGTGTTTTGGCGCCCACGGAGTATGAATGGGGAAACAGAGGGAGGGGGAACTAAGGGGGAACAATGTTTTGGTTTGGGACGCGTTTGTTTGAAATTTGGGGAAATTTAGAAACTTTGCCCCCATCTAAAATTACGGACATATTGTGGGTTGGGGGTAGGACAGTAATCTCAGGTGTCCCAAATGTGGGCAGGATAGATTTCGGCTGAGCGCATGGGTGTTTAGGCGCCCATGGCGTATGAATGCTTCTCGGAGGCGGTTGAGACTGGCGTCTTGGTGAAGTTACAAACCTATCCCGGTTTAGACCTTTGGACATCGGGTCGATAGGCTACACGGGCCAGAGTCAGGACAGTAATTTCCTACCACCAAACATTAGTCTCGTGCGGTTTCGGGTGACCAGAGGCTTATTTGGCGCTTCGTTCAATATTTGGGAGCAGAAGCATTAACGTTTTTGGTTCTCTTGAATTGAACTTTCAGGATTTGTCAAACTTCACAAATCTTTACGCTTGAAAATCCTAAAGCTACAATTATTTTGGAATGGAGGGGGTACATTTGAATATACATTGTACACGAGTATATATTAAAAAATATGCAACTTACCTTAGTTCATGCATGGTTCCAGATATAATCTCCTTGGTTGCAAAAAAATGTTAGACATGCGTATGAATATATAGCATGTTCAAACGCACAACAAAGATTGATGCCCCTTTTAGATCTGATTTACAAATGCCATTATCTCGGGTTCAAATAGATGAATGCACTTCCTATGAATTCGAATCTTCGAAACCCCCTTTATGTTGAATTCAACATGTATTATATTTCGTAGCTAGCAATTTGGAATGTATCCATGCAAGTGACAAATATATAAAGTTCTTCGCACTAACAACATGGAGTGCACTAATTAATGTTTATATATGAATTGCAAAAGCAATCCATTGCCTGTATTTCAAACCGCTCTCACTCTATGGATCGATAATATGAAATAAACACATGCACATGCTAGAATTCAATAGAGTATGGGTGTCTGATAGACCAATTTTTGTCCATACGCAATTTGCAAAATTCATGATCTCATCCAAACATAATAATGCCATTTATATTTTAATTTAATGCGTAGAACCACCTTTTACATGTAGATGCACTATGCCTCGGCCTGTTCTCACAAACGCGCTATATATCTCTCTATCTAACGCATAAGTGCACACACTTTATATGGATCGGCATTTCTCTTTCACACATGCTCACAATCTCTCCCGGGGTGTCTGGGTGTCTCACGCACATGCTCTCTCTCTCTCTCTATCTATCTATCTCTCTCTCTCTCTCTCTCTCTCTCTCTCTTTCTGACTACTATGTACCACTCTTTTCACTAACCTCAGTTGGAAAACACTATTTCTCTCACATGCATATATACACATGCACGGTCTCTACTAGCCCTCTATACGCACATATATGTGCCTACGTGTCTCCTGCACGCACATTATCTTTAGGTCTCTCTCGCACACATTGCCCCCGACCCCTCCCCCCGGACACACCTCTCTCTTAAAAGTTGGCAGATATGATTCCATCATATCATTTGGTAGGATATCCCTGACTATTAGGCTGGATGGTAATACGAGGCAAATTTTTACCCTAGTTTGGACCCTTGCAGTTGAGGAAAAAGCCTACTCTTGGTACTGTATATTAGTGATAGGGGTGTGTACAAAGTACACGTGAATACCAAGCATTGTGCGTGTGTGTATACTATCGATGAACTAGCCCCCAAGCTTCTATAACATACTCGGGGCCTAGGGTTACAAATCATATATAGTCGGTTTATCACCAGTGGGGATAGAGTCCTCCACGACTCTGGTAGCTTCGTGTTGTACGCCGAGTCCTCCACATGGGTCTTCGTATAATGCGTCTCGGTCCAACCTATGAGGCACAGGATGGAACCGACCCATGAGTCCTCATGTTGACCCACCACAACTAGAAATGATGTGCCCACCACACCAGACACGCAATCAGCCACTAAGAAAATAAGCATATACAATAGTACAATGTTATACATGAAAGTTAATTGCATGGTGCATCCAAAAATATTTGTTCTGCATTGTGAATGTTTATATATTCTCCTAAAATATTAGTCACGGGAAATAGATGATGCTGTTAATCATACGCCACTGCAAATATCTGTCACTGTTTAAATAACCGTATTTCATATTTGCGCAAATCGGGATGTCTGTCTCCATATCGTTTCTTGTCTGCGCAATCAAAAGTACACACCTCAGTTTTAGTACAACTGCACAAAATGAGATGGCTATTCCTAGCTGTTGTCCTCTAACCACCAGCGTTCCAGGTATTCCTACATTGGTAGTAACTAGGTAGAATGACCAAAGCAATCTAAAAGAAGCTGATTCGTACGTTTTACTTCCTGATTGCAGTGTAGGGACGAGCGAAAACAACTGCATCCTAGTCCAGAATGCACTTTCTACCAGTTCATCCATGGACCGAGGACTAGCTGGCACGGCTCCACGACGGTTTTTTAGACAGGTGCGCGGACAAGAGGCATTGTGGTCTGCTTATTTATGCAAATAGCGGTGCTTAAATTTAGTGGAACGCATAATAATTTCAACTGGTCAGTACACTGCATGGTTCAGTTCAGCATTCCAGCTGAGACCACAATTGTAATTGGTTATTCTGGAATGAGAGAACCTAACCCTGGATGGTGGCTGATACGTCTCCAACATATCTATAATTTTTTATTGTTCCATGCTATTATATTGCCCGTTTTGGATGTTTATGGGCTTGACTTTATACTTTTATATCATTTTTGGGACTAACCTACTAACCGGAGGCCCAGCCCGAATTGCTGTTTTTTGCCTATTTCAGTGTTTCGAAGAAAAGGAATATCAAACGGAGTCCAAACGGGATGAAACCTTCGGGAGCGATCTTTTTGGAACAAACGCAGCCCATGAGACTTGGAGTGGACGTCAAGAAGTAGCCGAGGCGGCCACGAGGGTGCCAGGCGCGCCCTAGGGGGGTGGGCACGCCCCCACCCTCGTGGGCCCCTCGTGGCTCCACCGACCTACTTCTTCCAACTATATATATCCACGTACCCCAAGAACATCCAGGAGCACCACGAAACCCTATTTCCATCACCGCAACCTTCTGTATCCGTGAGATCCCATCTTGGAGCCTTCGCCAGCGCTCCGCCGGAGGGGGAATTGACCATGGAGGGCTTCTACATCAACACCATAGCCTCTTCGATGAGTTGTGAGTAGTTTACCACAGACCTTCGGGGTCCATAGTTATTAGCTAGATGGCTTCTTCTCTCTCTTTGAATCTCAATACAAAGTTCTCCTCGATCTTCTTGGAGATATATTCGATGTAACTCTTTTTGTGGTGTGTTTGTCAAGATCCGATGAATTGTGGGTTTATGATCAAGTTTATCTATGAGAAATATTTGAATCTCCTATGAATTCTTTTATGTATGATTTGTTATCTTTGCAAGTCTCTTTGAATTATCAGTCTGGTTTGGCCTACTAGATTGATCTTTCTTGCGATGGGAGAAGTGCTTGGCTTTGGGTTCAATCTTGCGGTGTCCTTTCCCAGTGACAGCAGGGGCAGCAAGGCACATATTGTATTGTTGCCATCGAGGATAAAAAGATGGGGTTTATATCATATTGCTTGAGTTTATCCCTCTACATCATGTCATCTTGCCTAATGCGCTACTCTGTTCTTATGAAGTTAATACTCTAGATGCATGCTGGATAGCGGTCGATGTGTGGAGTAATAGTAGTAGATGCAGGCAGGAGTCGGTCTACTTGTTGCGGACGTGATGCCTATATACATGATCATGCCTAGATATTCTCATAACTATGCACTTTTCTATCAATTACTCGACAGTAATTTGTTCACCCACCGTAATACTTATGCTATCTTGAGAGGAGCCACTAGTGAAACCTATGGCCCCGGGTCTATCTTTTATCATATCTCCAATCTATCTTATATTGCAATCTTTACTTTCCAATCTATATCATAAAAATACCAAAAATATTTATCTTATCTTATTATGTCTATCAGATCTCACTTTTGCAAGTGGCCGTGAAGGGATTGACAACCCCTTTATCGGCATTGGTTGCGAGGTTCTTGTTTGTTTGTGTAGGTACGAGGGACTTGCATGGAGCCTCCTACTGGATTGATACCTTGGTTCTCAAAAACTGAGGGAAATACTTACTCTACTTTGCTGCATCACCCTTTCCTCTTCAAGGGAAAACCAACGCAGTGCTCAAGAGGTAGCAGTGGCAACAAGAAAAAACAAGAGTGAACTCCAGGAAATTTAAGCCTGCCGGGAGGCCCTTTGCTATGAGAAGCCTTGCTTGTTTTTTCCTAATTTGTAAACCTTCTCACAACTTTGTCTTTTGCTGTGAACTAGTATATGTTTGTTATGTTGTATGAATCATTGAGATGTATGAAATTGCTTAACTTATGCTTTTCAAGTTTTTTATGAAGCCGAGTTTAATGTGAGTGTTCCACATGAACGCTGGACTAGCGTGTGAACGTTTGGAATTTACACTGTGGCCTCAGTTAACTGCATGAACCACTGTAACAAGATACATAGTTGCTTATATGTCAGACAGCAGATTGTTGATTGTTAGCTGGTCGATAGCCTAGTGTTGAAGCGAGCTGAGCCAATGTGCCGTGTTTTGCACAACTGCTTACAAGTGGGTGATACGTCCATTTTTCATCATGCTTTGATATTGATATTTATTGCATTATGGGCTGTTATTACTCATTATGTCACAATAGTTATGCCTTGTCTCTCTTATTTTACAAGGTTTACACAAAGAGGGAGAATGCCGGCAGCTGGACTTCTGGGCTGGAAAAGGAGCAAATATTAGAGACCTATTCTGCACAACTCCAAAAGTCCTGAAACTCCATGGAAGTTATTTTTGGAATTAATAAAAAATATTGAGCAAAGAAAATACCAGAGGGGGGCCACCCACCATCCACGAGGGTGGGGGGCGCACCCTACCCCACTGGGCGCGCCCCTGCCTCGTGGGCCACCTGGCAGGCCCCCGGTGCCCATCTTTGGCTATATGAAGTATTTCGCCCTCGAAAAAATCAAGAAGAAGCTTTCGGGAAGAAACACAGCCGCCACGAGGCGGAACCTTGGCGGAACCAATCTAGGGTTCCAGTGGAGCTGTTTTGCCGGGGAAACATCCCTCTGGGAGGGGGAAATCATCACCATCGTCATCACCAACAATCCTCTCAGCGGGAGGGGGTCAATCTCCATCAACAACTTCACCAGCACCATCTCCTCTCAAAACCCTAGTCCATCTCTTGTATCCAATCTTTGTCCCAAAACCTCAGATTAGTACCTGGGGGTTGCTAGTAGTGTTGATTACTCCTTGTAGTTGATGCTAGTTGGTTTATTCGGTGGAAGATCATATGTTCAAATCCTATATGCATACTAATACCCCTCTGATTATGAAATTGAATATGATTTGTGAGTAGTTACGTTTGATCATGAGGACATGGGAGAAGTCTTGCTATAGGTAGTCATGTGAACTTGGTATTCGTTCGATATTTTGATGAGATGTATGTTGTCTTTCCTCTAGTGGTGTTATGTGAATGTGGACTACATGACACTTCATCATTGCTTGGGCCAAGAGGAAGGCATTGGGAAGTAATAAGTAGGTGATGGGTTGCTAGAGTGACAGAAGCTTAAACCCTAGTTTATGCGTTGCTTCGTAAGGGGCTGATTTCGATCCACATGTTTCATGCTATGGTTAGGTTTACCTTAATTCTTCTTTCGTAGTTGAGGATGCTTGCGAGAGTAGTTAATCATAAGTGGGATGCTTGTCCAAGGAAGGTCAGAACCCAAGCACCGGTCCACCCACATATCAGATTATCAAAGTAACGAACGCAAATCATATGAGCGTGATGAAAACTAGCTTGGCGATAATTCCCATGTGTCCTCGGGAGCGTTTTCCTTTATATAAGAGTTTTTCCAGGCTTGTCCTTTGCTACAAAAAGGATTGGGCCATCTTGCTGCACCTTATTTACTTTTGTTACTTGTTACCTGTTACGAATTGCCTTATCACAAAACTATCTGTTACCAATAATTTCAGTGCTTGCAGAGAATACCTTACTGAAAACCACTTGTCATTTCCTTCTGCTCCTCGTTGGGTTCGACACTCTTAGTAATCGAAAGGACTATGATAGATCCCCTACACTTGTGGGTCATCAAGACTCTTTTCTAGCGCCATTGCCGGGGAGTGAAGCGCCTTTGGTAAGTGGAACTTGGTAAGGAAAAAATTTATGTAGTGTGCTGAAATTTACTGTCACTTGTTACTATGGAAAGTAACCCTTTGAGGGGTGTGTTCGGGGTATCTTCACCCCGACCAGTAGAGCAAAGAGTTGCTCCTCAACCTACTGAACCTATTGAAAATGTTTACTTTGAAATTCCTTCGGGTATGATAGAGAAACTGCTAGCTAATCCTTTTACAGGAGATGGAACATTGCATCTTGGTTTGCACCTAATATATGTGGATGAAGTTTGTGGATTATCTAAGCTTGCAGGTATGCCCGAGGATGTTATCAAGAAGAAGGTCTTCCCTTTATCTTTGAATGGAAAGGCATTGACATGGTTTAGGCTATGTGATGATATGGGATCATGGAACTACAACCGATTGAAATTAGAATTTCATCAGAAGTTTTATCCTATGCATCTTGTTCATCGTGATCGTAATTATATATATATATATATATATATATATATATATAAGGAGAAAGCATCACTCAAGCTTGGGGGGGGGGCTTAAGTCAATGTTATATTCATGCCCCAATCATGAGCTCTCAAGACAAATTATTATTCGAAATTTTTATGCTCGGCTTTCTCTCAATAATTGCTCCATGCTCGATGCTTCTTGTACTGGCTCTTTCATGATGAAGACTATTGAATTCAAATGGGATTTATTGGAAAGAATTAAACACAACTTGGAAGATTGGGATCTCGACGAAGGTAAGGAGTCAGGTATAACACTGTCGTGGAAATATCACGTCAGATGTCCTAGCAGAAGGACTTAGTCGTGGAGCCATCGCAACGAGATTAGCCTGAAGGGATTAAACCGGACAAGGGACACGAGAGTTTTATACTAGTTCGGCCCCTTACGATGAAGGTAAAGCCTACGTCTAGTTGTGATGGGATTATTGGGGTTTCGATGACCAGGGAGCAAATACGCTTTGCCTGGGTCTCGAGCTGTTGTTTCTTGTCCCTGAACCGCCACCGGGTCGTCCCTTTATATACACAGGGTGACGCCCGGTCGGTTTATAGAGTCCCGAGGCCGGCTCATACAAGTGTCCGGCTCGGTCTCTCCCTTTCCCTAACTTACAATACAAGTTATACAACAATGGCGGTTTACCACTATGGGCCCTAATCCGCCTCTGGGCTCCGGACCTCTAAGCCTTATCGGTAAAGCGCCATCTTCTTTGTCTTCATGGGCTTCAGTATAGTTGAGCGTGAACCGGCCTCTCCTGGGCGGTTTACACTCAGTAGTTATATCTTCAATATTAGGCCCCAGATTGATTTGAACCTGTTCATGTCAATCTTCAATACTTAGAAAAGTTCCGTGAATATCTTCTAATGATTCTTCGTAAACCGCCATGTTGTCTTCTCCCTGTAACCTTTGGTGAACCGCCGTGACGTCATCTTCTGACACTGCAGTAAATCGTCATGATGTCATCTCTGCATAAAAAGATTTATGAAGATACCCTTCACTTAATTAATTCCCGAAGATCGAGGCGATAGCTGCGCCCCCTTTTGCCGCTTCAGGCCCCTCGATTCTCGCGCCTGCCACTTATCCCCTTTCCTTTATAAATAAGACCGGGGTCCTTCCATTTTCCCCCTTGCCTCTTTGCATCATCTTCTTCCTCGCGACCCCGAAGCACTCAAGCATCGCCGCCGGCGTCGACCCTGCACCGACTAGGCTGCTGCATCAACCTGTTTGTACCAGAGATCTGCGACACTCCTCCACCGCTGCGTGGCCCTGGTAAATATTCCCTTCCTTCACTTATTAAATCTGCATTAGGGTTTCGAAATTTCTTCAGTGTTTGTCGGTGTTCATCAATGCTTATCTACTTTTCCTTTAGCATCTTACCGAATCTAGCTAGGCCTGATAGTTTCCTTTTGCGGCTGGATCCGTAGTTTTAATCTGCCGTACTACGACATCTTGCTGCTCCTGAATAGATCCTTATCTGAACCTTCTCTGCTCCGCTTGACGCCATTGTAGGGCTCAGAAAACTTTCTTTTACTAGGCTGCGGTAGATCCAAAATCACAACGCCTTCTTGTGAAATTTGTTTCCTTAGTACTTAGTAAATTTCATACATGCTTCTTCCAATTTGTAGGCGGTTTAACTTTTTAGAAAATGATAATCCGGCAGGTACCATTAGCCCTCGCATAAACCGCCATCTTATCTTGAACATCCATATCCGGTTTAAAGTGCGTATATGTCTGAATTAATTTCCCCAGTTTAACACCGGTTTGTGCACGTCAATCTTGAACCGTGAACTGGCTTTTGCACTTCCTTTACAGTCTGTCCTTCACAATGGTCAAGCAATTCGCCTCTTGCAACTGGGTTCCTTCCCGGATCACGGAGACTCAGCTCAATGGGTATGTTCTGACTGGCGCTTTGGCCAAGAAAGAAGTTGTTCATTGGCGGGTTCCTAGCCCTGAGTGCCCTCCTGAACCTCAAGATGGAGAAGTGGTGGTATTTGTGCAGCATCTAGACCGGGGATTCAGCCCTCCCGGATCGAAGTTTTTCCGGGATGTGCTGGCTAGCTTCCAGATCCATCCAGAAGATATTGGACCAAATTCTGTGTCTAATATCTCCAATTTCCAAGTATTCTGCGAAGCTTATCTTCAAGAAGAACCGTCTGTTGAGCTCTTTAGGGACTTCTTCCACTTAAACCGCCGAACTGAATTCTCTAACGGTCCCAACACCGAACTCGGCAGAGTGTCGATTCAGAAAAGGAAAGAAATTGATTTTCCTCACGCGAAACATCACAGCCACCCCAAAGATTGGAACCAAACATGGTTTTACTGTCAGAATACTGCTCCTGCTGAAGAAAACCATTTGCCGGGTTACCGTGCTCACCGTCTTAGCAATGGCCACCCACTACCTCAACGACTCACTGCCAAAGAACGACAAGCTTACGCACCTCAACCCGCCAAGCTCCGGGCTTTCATAGCCAACGGTTTAACTGGCGTTGATCTCGTTCGTTACTGGGTTTCATGGGGCATCCTGCCCTTAAGCCGCCGCTCCAGGTTGATGCATGAGTATACCGGAAATATCAAGGACCCTCAATGGCACCATGAAATAGAAATAACTGATGATGAAGTTACTAAGGTTGTCAAGAAGATGCTGGATGAACCGCTCGCTGAATGCAGCAAAACTAGGCTGCGTCCCTTCAACACCTCCAACAAACTGCCAGCGGTAAAGATTTCACCCTTCTGCCTTTCTGATCCGTCTCCGCTTTAACATTGTTCTGATAATTCTTTGTCTATTCTTTCAGGCCAAAGATCCTTTCTGGAAGAGGAAAGCTCAGGACAAACCGCCAAAAACTCAAGAGAAACCGGCGAGGGCTGCTTGTGCCAAGAGCAAGGCCATCAAAAAGTCAGCCAAGAAGAAAACAACCGAGTCTTCTGATCCGCCCGAAGATGTTGATTTGGAACAAGAGGTAGAACTTGACTCCCTTGGCTCATTTTTCATACATCTTATTGACAACGACCATTACCAGGATGATGCGGAAGCGAGCCGGGATGACAATGTAGAGGTAATCTCCCTTTCTTCCACTTTCGATCTTGTGCCAGTAAGAAAAAACCGTCGCGTTGTTCGGAAAGTGAAGCATTCACATCCTTTTACTCCTTTGGATCCACAGCATCCTGAAGCCCGACGTACAACCCGGCATAGTGGCCAACAAGTCACTTCTTCCGGTTTACCAGATACTCCACTCCGGAAGCGCCATGTAGAGGTCTCTTATAATTCTATCAAGTCTTATCCCTGGCGGGTTACTTTCGATACCTTCTTAATCTGTCTGACTCAAATTATCAGGCCACTTCCAACTCGTCCTCTGGCGGTTCATCAACCACCCAAATGCCTCCCCTTAAGACCGTCCCTGGGTAAGTATAACAATGTTTAACTTTGTCTTCTTGCATTGGTTTACCATATTAATCGTTTATGTGCCATTATTTAGTGCCAAAGCCAGATTGAGCAAGAAGGCAAAGACAACTGCTCCCACTGATGAGGTTGAACCGGAAAGGACCTCAAAAGACACTGGTGAGAATGTTGACGTTGTCATGGACGACCCTGTGCCACAGGGCCAAGCCACTGATGTTGATCCGCCTGAAGTTAACCCGGCGAGTCCTCATATCCATCCACCAAGCCCACAAGCTAATCCTCCAAGTCCGACTGTTGATCCGCCAAGCCCTGCCAAAGCCTCAGACAAACCAGCAATCCCAAATGCAGCCACTGAAGACGCTGTGATTATCGGGATTGGCCATACTTCTCCTGGTAATCCTGTCGCTTTGGCCAAGCACAGTGCCAAGGTGGAATCTGCTGCTGAAGAAAAAGGCAAGTGGAAACTTGATGTGTCGACTTATGCTCATCTCCCCGCTCAAGAACTTCATTCTGGATACTTAAACCGCCGTTACACAAGCCGTGACTATGAGGCCGGTTTGGTAAACTTGATGAAGGAGCGTTATGAGGTAAACTTTCAAATACTTCAAAAAAATTCTTTGCGCTGTATAACTCCATTGTAGCCCCCAAGGGCCGATTTATCTCTTCAAGATGAACCGGGACTTCAAAATAAAAAGACTTCCAACTATGTAGCCCCCAAGGGCCGGTTTACCTTTTTGATGATAAACTGGGACTTTCTATTTCAAACTTGTCTTTGTTGAATTCCTTCATCTTTAAATATTCAAATCAAATATGCATTAGCCCCCAAGTGCCGAGATGAATACTTGTATTGAGCCTTGGGACTTTGAATGATAGTCAAAACAAAAAGCAATCCGCATTAGCCCTCAAGTGCCAAGCGTATAACTTGTTATGTGCTTGGGACTTTGAGAAAAAATCTTAACATCTTTATCATCTGTCTTGGGCAGGCTGACTTGAACATCAGAGACACCCAGATTGCTGATCTTCAAGAAAATATTAAGTCCCAGCAGGGAGAAACCTCAAAAGCCAAAGATGAACCGAAGGGCGCTTTGACTGCCATGGAACAATTGAAGGATGGCTTCAAAAGTGAGCGGGTGAACTGGGAAACCGAAAAAGGAGCTCTCTTAAAGCGGGTTGAAGATGCCGAAGCGGCACTTAAACCGGTGGCTGAGGAGCTAGCAGGGCTGAAGCAGTAAGTCAATGCTATGACTTCAGCAATATTTGGTAAGCATCTTTTGTCCATTCCTTCCATAAACATTGTTGAAGTTGCCGGTTTAACAGTAATTTTTTTAAACTGTTTTGCAGGTAGCCATGTTGCTCATCTAGGCTCTGATATGCGGATGAAGTTGATGGCAGCTTACACTTTGATAGAACAATTGTATACTGGTGCTCAACGAGTCATCTGTGCATCTTCCTTCAACAAGCCGGCACCCATCTTGATCAAGGACACATTGACCAAACTGTCTATGACCCCAGCGCAGATAGAAGAGGTAAAGCGATCTGCTGCAAGAGCTGGCGCTTTAACAACACTAATGCGGGCCAAAGCGTGGATTGCTGACCTTGATCCGGCAGATATTGCCAAAGGCTATCCCGGTCAACAAGAAGATGGATCAGACTTTGATAATGAAGCTCTGAAAGTCTTGACAAAGGAGATGCGCCTGCTGGCAAGCCAACTAGCTGAGGAGGTCGATTTGTCTGTCTACCGGTCCAGCTATGACGCAGATGGCAAACGGGTTGACGCAGCTGTGAAGGAAGCTCAGAATTTAATCCCTCCAATCCGTAAGCACACTTATGCTCCTGACATTGAACCGTCCAACCTTATAGGCACCGAAGCTGTATTTCAAGCCTTAACCAGGATTGATTGGACCACCCTTGACTTCCAGCCACTGGGTGAAGAAGAGGAGGCTGAACAGGCGCGAGATGACCCTTCAACGTCACGTCAGCCTGGTGCTGAATCATAATCCGCCAACCGGTTTGATTGTTATGAGCAACAAACAATTATTCTTTTGGGCATCAAAGCGCCTTGTAATAGGCTAGATGAAATACTTTGATTGTGTGCCATCGTGCAATGCTACTTGATACTGTAATCCGGCATGATGTTGCTATGCTTTGCTTTATTTGCCTTGGTATTCTGTATAAGTCCTTCTTTCTGCATGTTAAATACTTAAACATGTCCTGGCGGTTTACCGCCAGACGGGTTATGATACCTAATACAGAAATAGAATCCTCATCAAGGTTATAAAGTAATAAAATATGAATCATATCATACCTGTGATATTAAATCACTTTTGTTAGTCCGCCAACCCGCTGAGTAGGGGTGAAAACCCAAACTTTGGGTGTTGGAAGGCACCCACCACATTGTGCTGGTGCATAATAAGCCATACCGGGTATTTGTAAACACCGAATGATCATTCTGGCGACTTATAGTCAATGCCAGGCCGGATTGAAATATGTCGGTTCACCATTGATTATATGCTTAAAACTGATAATTGTAAGCCATACCGGGTTAAGAAACGCCGGGTTGAGATGAAGACATATAGCCTGGCCAGGTCAAGAGACACCGGTTTACCTTAAAATTTGATCAATAAAGATAAAACTTGCAAAAACAAAAGCAAATAAAACTTGTAGTCGAGGATTTTTGAGGGCTGCCAGGCCTAAATTCGAGGCTTTTCGTGGGCTGCCAGGCCGCTGAGTTAAACCATTTGACAAAGCCTTTTAAGATGGGCCTCCAACTAACCAATCATCATTTTAACTTTGACAAGTTCAGGGTCTCAATGAGAGTAACTTGTCAAACGTTCGACGGGTCGTGCCAGGATTACCTAGATAGGAGTGGCTTACTTGATGAAGGCAGGTTAACCCGGGGTTTTAGGTGAATACACCAGGCTTCCAAGCCGTGAGGGTCCTTTCAAACTCTTTGTTACTTTACACAAAGAGCCCCCAAGTAACTTTGTGAGCTGTGCTCAATGGGTGCCTATGTTTGAGTCGTGCTTTTAGCAACTAAACTCTCTTTGGCCCCTTGGGTGTGAAGCTCCCAAGCTGTATGATGGCATGATAGCCGGTTTAATGGACAAAATAGGTCATCGCTTTGTAAGCAGAAGCCCCCTTGTAACCAAGAAATATTGGAAGAACGGCAGAGGCCCTGCTTGTAGCAAGGATGCCGGTTTATTATATTGAGCATAATATATACATTGTCAAAATATGTACATAGTGAGAGCCTATGGCTCAGGTGTAGTAAGGCCGTAGAAGAGCGATAATCCATGGCCGACGGGTCTCCTCCTCCGATTTGCTTGAGTCTTTGTGCTCGCGAACATCGATGAGGTAGTATGATCCGTTGTGCAGATTCTTGCTGACCACAAAGGGTCCTTCCCAAGGTGGGGATAACTTGTGCATATCGGTCTGATCCTGGATGAGCCGGAGCACTAAGTCGCCTTCTTGAAAGGTTCTTATCCTAACCCGGCGGCTATGATAACGCGGCAGGTCTTGCTGATAAACCGCCGAACGAGCCAATGCCATGTCCCGTTTTTCATCTAACAGGTCCAGTGCTTCTTGACGTGCTTGCTCGTTGTCCGCTTCAACATAATTGGCAACCCGGGGCGAGTCATGACGAATGTCACTGGGGAGTACCGCCTCTGCTCCGTAAACCATGAAGAAAGGCGTATAACCTGTAGATCGGTTTGGGGTGGTGTTTATGCTCCATAACACAGATGGTAGTTCTTCCACCCAACAACCTGGCATCCGCTTCAAAGGGACCATAAGCCGGGGCTTGATACCCTTCAAAATTTCCTGATTGGCTCGCTCAGCTTGACCATTAGACTGGGGGTGAGCCATAGATGCCACATCAAGCCCAATGTGCTCTCATTGACAAAAGTCCTCCATCTCGCCTTTAGAAAGGTTCATGCCATTATCTGTGATAATGCTATGTGGAAAACCGAAATGGAAAATCACCTCTTTGATGAACTGAACCGCCGTGCTGCATCACACTTGCTTACTGGCTCCGCTTCAACCCATTTAGTAAACTTGTCAACTGCCACCAACGGGTGGGTCTTCTTATCTTTGGATCGCTTAAAAGGCCCTGCCAAGCCCCCAAGTAGCAAACGGCCAAGTGATGGGAATCATCCGTAGCACCTGAGCCGGAACATGAGCTCGTCGTGAGAAATTCTGACAGCCGTCGCACCGCCTTACTAAGTCCTCAGCATCAGCATGAGCCATCAGCCAATAGAAGCCATGTCGAAACGCTTTAGCCACCAAGGATTTTGAACCGACGTGGTGACCATAGTCTCCTTCGTGGATTTCGCGTAGAATCTCACGGTCTTCTTCAGGAGAAACACAGTGTTGGAACGCACCAGAAACACTGCAATGGTGTAACTCGCCGTTGTGAACAACCATGGACTTGGATCGCCGGACTATCTGCCTGGCCAAAATTTCATCTTCTGGTAACTCGCCCCGGTTCATATACACCAAGTATGGAACCGTCCAATCCGGAATGATATGTAAAACGGCCACCAACTGTGCCTCCGGATCAGGGATGGTGAGGTCCTCCTCTGTAGGCAACTGAACCGACGGGTTATGCAAGACATCTAGAAAGGTATTGGGTGGCACCGGTCTACGCTGAGATCCCAACTGGCTTAAAGCATCAGCTACTTCGTTTTTGCGTCGATCAATGTGCTCCACTTGATAACCTTTATAGTGACCAGCAACAATATCCACCTCTCGTCAGTAAGCCGCCATGAGTGGATCCTTGGAATCCCAAGTACCTGAAACTTGTTGGGCCACCAGATCCGAGTCTCCAAAGCATCGTACCTGGCTTAAGTTCATCTCCTTAGCCACTCGAAGACCATGGAGTAAGGCTTCATACTCAGCTGCATTTTTAGTACAAGGTAACATTAAGCGAAGAACATAATGAATTTTATCACCTCGAGGGGAAGTAAGGACAACTCCAGCCCCCGAGACCTCCAATTGCCTGGATCCGTCAAAGTGAACAGTCCAGTATGTACTGTCCGGTTTGTCCTCCGGTATCTGCAACTCTGTCCAATCATTGATGAAATCCACAAGGACCTGGGATTTGATTGTTGTTCGAGGCATATACTTTAAACAGTGTGGTCCAAGCTCAATAGCCCACTTAGCAACCCGACCAGTTGCTTCCCTGTTCTGGATTATATCCCCCAAAGGAGCAGAACTGACCACTATGATGGTATGACCTTGAAAGTACTGTTTAAGCTTCTGACTTGCCATAAAGACCCCATACACCAGCTTCTGCCAATGCAGATATCTTTGCTTTGACTCAATGAGCACTTCGCTGATATAGTAAACCGGCATTTGAACCGGGTATTCCTTCCCAACCTCCTTGCGCACCACCACAATGGCGACACTGACAGCTCGGGCATTAGCAGCCATATATAACAGCAGTGGCTCCTTATCAACTTGAGCGGCAAGAATCGGCGGTTCAGCCAACTGCTTCTTCAAGTCTTCAAACACCGCATCAGCAACATCGCTCCAGACAAAACTGTCTCTCTTCTTCAACATCTGATACAGAGGGATCGCCTTTTCTCCCAACCTACTGATAAACCGGCTCAAAGCCGCAATACGACCCGCCAGACATTGAACATCATTGATACATGCCGGTTTAGCCAGAGATGTGATAGCCTTGATCTTTTCCGGATTAGCCTCAATGCCCTGGTTGGACACCAAAAAAACCCAAGAGCTTGCCAGCCGGTACACCAAAAACGCACTTAGCCGAATTTTGCATCATTTTATAAACTCTCAGATTATCAAAGGTTTCTTGCAAATCAGATATGAGCGTCTCTGCCTTCCTGGACTTGACCACAATATCGTCCACATAGGCATGAACGTTGCGCCCAATCTGAGTATGAAAACAATTCTGCACACAACATTGATAAGTTGCCTGGGCACTCTTGAGCCCAAAGGGCATAGATACATAATAGAAGGCTCCAAAGGGAGTAATGAAAGTTGTCTTCTCCTGGTCCTTAACTGCCATCTTGATCTGATGATAACCAGAATAAGCATCCAAGAAACTCAAACGCTCACAACCCGCCGTAGCATCAATGATTTGATCAATACGAGGGAGGGCAAAGGGATCAGCTGGGCAAGCTTTGTTCAAATCTGTGTAATCCACACACATACGCCAAGTGCCGTTTTTCTTAAGTACCAGCACCGGATTAGCCAACCACTCTGGGTGAAACACTTCCACGATAAACCCTGCTGCCAGTAGCCGGGCTACCTCTTCCCCAATGGCCTTACGCCGCTCCTCATTAAAGCGGCGAAGAAACTGTTTGACCGGTTTGAACTTCGGATCAATATTAAGAGTGTGCTCAGCGAGTTCCCTCGGTACACCTGGCATGTCAGAAGGTTTCCATGCAAAGATGTCCCGGTTCTCACGGATGAACTCGATGAGCGCGCTTTCCTATTTGGGATCCAAGTTGACGCTGATGCTGAACTGCTTGGATGAATCGCCAGGAACAAAATCAACCAATTTTGTGTCATCAGCCGATTTAAACTTCAAAGCCGGATCATGCTCTGTAGTGGGTTTCTTTAGAGAGGTCATGTCTGCCGGATCAACATTGTCCTTATAAAACTTCAACTCTTCCGTTGCACAAACCGATTCAGCATAGGCCGCATCACCTTCCTCACACTCCAGAGCAATCTTACGGCTACCATGAACCGTGATGGTTCCTTTGTGACCCGGCATCTTGAGCTGCAAATAAACATAACATGGCCTTGCCATGAATTTAGCATAAACCGGCCATCTAGATAAAGCATGGTACAGACTTCTGATCTTGACCACTTCAAAGGTCAGCGTCTCGGACCTTGAATCATCATCATCTCCAAAAACCACCTCTAGAGCTATTTTACCAACTGGGTAAGCCAATTTACCAGGCACCACTCCATGAAAAACGGTGTTTGACGGTCTAGGATTCTTATCTGTCAACCCCATACGCCGGAAGGTTTCATAGTACAAGATGTTGATACTGCTTCCTCCGTCCATGAGTACCTTGGTGAACTTATAACCTCCCACCTGCGGTGTAACCACCAAAGCTAGGTGACCCGGATTGTCAACCCGGGGTGGATGATCCTCCCTGCTCGAGACAATAGGTTGCTCAGACCAGTGTAGATAATGGGGCACTGCCGGTTCAACAGAGTTTACTGCCCTTTTATGGAGTTTATGATCGCGCTTGCACAAGCTAGTAGTGAAGACATGATACTGTCCACCATTTAACTGCTTTGGGTTGCTCTGATAACCCGACTGCTGTTGATTCCCCTGATTACCCTGTTGATGGTTACCACCTTGGTTATTCTGATTGCCCTGATTATTCTGAAATCCTAAGTTTGAACCGCCACCATCGTAACCCGGCCCATGAAATCCTGGACCGGAACCACCAGATGGACACTGATCATACTGGAAAAGATCAGAGTTTTTGAATTCCCTCATGATGTGGCAATCCTTCCAAAGGTGCGTGGCCGGAACCTCCTTTGTCCCGTGCTTTGGGCAGGGATGGTTTAACAGGCGTTCCAGATTCATTCCTCCACCGCGCTGGGGCGGTTTACCCTTACGGCGCTGCATATTACCCTGCATACTGGTGTTAGCCACAAAGTCGGAATTGTCCGCTTTACGCTTACCATTGTTTCTGTGGCCCGCCTGGTTATGTTGTGCCTTTGAACCGGCATTCTTCTTTCCCTTCTCCTGTTTCTCTTCATCAGAATCAGGGTCCTTGGTATTATCAGAATCAGCATACTTAACCAGAGCCGCCATGAGTGTTCCCATATCATTGCAGTGAAGCTTGAGCCATCCCAACTTCATTTTTAATGACTTAAACCGGCAATTGCCCTCTAACGTCACAATTGCTGTATCCGGATTGATGCAGCCTGATGAATGCAAAATTTCTGAAACCCGGCGCACCCAATGGGTCGTTGATTCATTCTCTCCTTGGACACAAGCCGCCAGATCTACAATGGACATAGGTTGCTTGCATGTATCTTTGAAGTTTGCTATGAACTTGGCCTTCAACTGATCCCATGAATTGATCGAGTTAACAGGCAGTCTCTTCAGCCAGGTGCGAGCCATTCCTTCTAGCATCATCGTGAAGTATTTTGCACACGCCGCTTCATCCACATCTAGCATCTCCATTGCCATCTCATAACTCTCAACCCACGCCTCAGGGGGCTGATCAGCGGTATAGTTAGGCACCTTGCATGGACCTTTGAAATCTTTGGGCAACCGCACATTACGGAGAGTCGGGATGAGTCACGGCACTCTCCAGGAGCTGAAGGCAAGCCCGGTCCCTCATTCTACTGACTCCGCTGGCTGAACCGGGGCGGGTTGATGATGACCCGTGTGTTGCGCTGCTAATGCGGCCTCCCTTCGTGCTCTGCCATTATCCACCACATCCTAAGCATTGAAACTGCCGTTCTCCAGATTAGGCCCTCGAGGGGCATCACGACGCCGCGCACTGCTTGACACGGCCGGTTCGTCTATGTGCTACTATAACTCTTGCTCGGACGAGGGGTTGAATGTATTCTATCTCGGCTGTAGGAATAAGCCTGTTGCTCTACAACGGCAGTTTGAAGAAGATCCCTGGCTCGCCGAGTCTCAATCGCCGCTAATGAATCACCCTCCATCGGAATAGCCGCCTTTCGTGATGCTGCCACGATCATATTATCCAAAGGGCTAGAAAAGTGACCCGGTGGTGTTGCTACATATTGTGGCGGGTTATCCATCCGTCGAGGCGGGTCCATCGCCTGTGGCTGATCCGGCGCCGCCCCAGGTGCCTCGGTCTGGTTTACTCCTGCCAGATTGCTAGGCCCAGCTCCTGGTGTACCGAAGAGATTCAGACCCTCGTAAATTTGCGGCAGTCGAGACCGGTACTTCCTTCTCATAACTTCGTTTGACGCGTTCTGATCCAACATAAGCCGGTAATTCTGCGCCTGGATCTGTTGTGATTAGGCATCTAAATCGGTCCGCTCTTCATCCATCCTGGCCTCCTCAGCTGCCAAATCCACCTTGGCCTGAGCTATCTGATCCTTTAGCTTCGTAACATCCGCATTATGCTGAACTTGAGTCTTTGGAGTCACCGCTGTAGTCAACAATGCCGTCAAGGTGTCCAGTAAACCGGTAAGAACTTGAGCCGGCCGGCGCGCCAGCCCTCCTGCCGCGGCCGCCGATCCGGAGATCATTGCTGCTGTAGATGAAGATTGCACGATGGGTTGCGTATCGGCCATGAAGATCGCAACCCGGTTTGGCAGTTCAAGGGGACCCGGAATACTGTCGCCATTAGAATATCCCCCAATCCGGCCATCTTGCAGTTGGTATAGCGACTCGGTTTCGCCAGTGGATGATTCACCATCTGAGTAGATGGTTGTCTCACCGTCAGACACCGGTTCAGATTCTGCACCACGGATGAATCCCATGAACGCATGCTTCATGGCAGGCTGAACCCGGGCAGGACTTGCACGCTGAGACGTCTCGACGAGGTCGGTGGAGATGTCCGGCTCAGGGCCTGGTTCGCCGATCTTGCCAATGAAAACGTGAATTTCGCCAAAGGGGACCCGGTACCCGTACTCGATTGAGCCGGCCTCGGGGGCCCAGCCTGCATCATCGATGTAAAGCTTGCCGCGACGACTTTTGGTCATCCGGCCGAACGCGTACCCTTTGAGTCCTTCAAAGTTGCCCTTTAGGAACTCGAAACCATCGTGCGTTAGCCCCACGGTGGGCGCCAACTGTCGTGGAAATATCACGCCAGATGTCCTAGCAGAAGGACTTAGTCGTGGAGCCATCGCAACAAGATTATCCTGAAGGGGTTAAACCAGACAAGGGACACGAGAGTTTTATACTAGTTCAGCCCCTTATGATGAAGGTAAAGCCTACGTCTAGTTGTGATGGGATTATTGGGGTTTCGATGACCAGGGAGCAAATACGCTTTGCCTGGGTCTCGAGTTGTTGTTTCTTGTCCCTGAACCGCCGCCGGGTCGTCCCTTTATATACACAGGGTGACACCCGGCCGGTTTACAGAGTCCCGAGGCTGGCTCATACAAGTGTCCAGCTCGGTCTCTCCCTTTCCCTAATTTACAATACAAGGTATACGACTATGGCGGTTTACCAGTATGGGCCCTAATCCGCCTCTGGGCTCCGGGCCTCTAAGCCTTATCAGTAAAGCGCCATCTTCTTTGTCTTCATGGGCTTCAGTATAGTTGAGCATGAACCGGCCTCTCCTGGGCGGTTTACACTCAGTAGTTGTATCCTCAACAAACACCTAAGTTTGATTGTGTTAAATTTTTTATGGATACTGATGCTTTTCGTGAATTTAGTACTAAATATGGACTTGACTCTAAGATAGTAACTTCTTTCTGTGAATCATTTGCTACTCATGTTGACCTCCCTAAGGAAAAGTGGTGTAAATATAATCCTTCCATTGAAGTAAAAGTAGTTGCACATATTAAAGTTGAAGAAAATACTATCACTTATAATGATCCTATTGTTCCTACTACCTATATTGAGAAACCACCTTCCCTGTTAGGATGAAGGATCATGCTAAAGCTTCAACTGTGGTTCGTAAGAGTAATACTAGAACACCTACACCACCCGAGCAAATTAAAGTTGAACCTAGTATTGCTATGGTTAAAGATCTCTTGGCTGATAATATTGATGGGCATGTTATTTACTTCTGTGATGAAGCTGCTAGAATTGCTAGACCCGATACTAAAAATAAACATAGACCTGTTGTAGGCATGCCTGTTATTTCTGTTAAAACAGGAGATCATTGTTATCATGGCTTATGTGATATGGGTGCTAGTGGAAGTGCAATACCTCATTCCTTATACAAACAAATTATGCATGATATTGCACCTACGGAGATAGAAGAAATCGATGTTACAATTAAGCTTGCCAATAGAGATACTATTTCACTAGTTGGGATTGTTAGAGATGTTGAAGTCTTGTGTGGGAAAGTTAAATATCCTACTGATTTTCTTGTTCTTGGCTCCCCACAAGATGACTTTTGTCCCATTATATTTGGTAGACCCTTCTTGAATACTGTTAATGCTAAGATAGACTGCAAAAATGATATTGTTATGATTGGTTTAGGGGATATGTCTCATGACTTTAATTTTGCTAAATTTCATAAACAACCCCATGATAAAGAATTGCCCGGTAAGGATGAAATTATTGTTCTTGCTTCTATTGTCGTGCCTCCTAATGATCCTTTAGAACAATATTTGCTAGACCATGAAAATGATATGTTTATGAATGAAAGAAGGGAGATAGATGAAGTATTCTTTAAACAGTGACCTATTTTGAGAACAACTTGCCTGTTGAAATTCTAGGGGATCCTTCACCACCCAAGGGTGATCCCGTGTTTAAGCTTAAACCACTACTTGATACTCTTAAATATGCTTATCTCGATGAAAAGAAGATATATCCTGTTATTATTAGTGCTAACCTTTCAGAGAAGGAAGAGGAGAAATTATTGAAAACTTTGAAGAAGCATTGTGCTCCTATTGGATATACTCTTGATGATCTTAAGGGCATTAGTCCCACTCTATGCCAACACAAAACAAAATTGGAGAAAGACGCCAAACCAGTTGTTGATCACCAACGACGGTTAAATCCTAAGATGAAAGAAGTGGTAAGAAAAGAAATACTAAAGCTCCTGGAGGCAGGTATAATTTATCCCATTGCTGATAGTCAGTGGGTAAGTCATGTCCATTGTGTCCCTAAGAAGGGAGGTATTACTGTCATTCCTAATGATAAAGATGAATTGATCCTGCAAAGAATTGTTATAGGTTATAGGATGGTAATTGATTTCAGTAAATTAAATAAAGCTACTAAAAAGGATCATTACCCTTTGCCTTTTATTGATCAAATTCTAGAAAGATTATCCAAACATACACATTTTTGCTCTCTAGATGGTTACTCTGGTTTCTCTCAAATACCCGTGTTAAAAGAGGATCAAGAAAAGACCATTTTTACTTGCCCTTTCGGTACTTTTGCTTATAGACATATGCCTTTTGGTTTATGTAATGCACCTGTTACCTTTCAAAGATGCATGATGGCTATATTCTCTGACTTTTGTGAAAAGATTGTTGATGTTTTCATGGATGATTTCTCCGATTATGGATCTTCTTTTGATGATTGCTTGAGCAACCTTGATCGGGTTTTGCAGAGATGTGAAGAAACTAATCTTGTCTTGAATTGGGAAAAATGCCACTTTATGGTTAATGAAGGCATTGTCTTGGGGTACAAAATTTATGAAAGAGGTATTGAAGTTGATAAAGCTAAAGTTGATGTTATTGAAAAGATGTTGTGTCCTAAAGACATTAAATGTATAAAAAGTTTCCTTGGTCATGCCGGTTTTTATAGGAGGTTTATTAAGGACTTCTCTAAAATTTCTAGGCCTCTGACTAATCTCTTACAAAAAGATATTCCTTTTGTCTTCGATGATGATTGTGTAGAAGCATTTGAAATACTTAAGAAAGCTTTGATTTCTGCACCTATTGTTCAGCCACCTGATTGGAATTTACCCTTTGAAATTATGTGTGATGCTAGTGATTATGCTGTAGGTGCTGTTCTAGGACAAAGAGTTGATAAGAAACTAAATGTTATTCAATGTGCTAGAAAAACTCTAGACAGTACCCAGATAAATTATGCTACTACTGAAAAAGAATTTTTAGCAGTTGTATTTGCTTGTGATAAGTTTAGACCTTATATCGTTGACTCTAAAGTAACTGTTCACACTGATCATGCTACTATTAAATATCTTATGGAAATGAAAGATGCTAAACCTAGACTTATTAGATGGGTTCTCCTACTACAAGAATTTGATTTGCATATTATTGATAGAAAGGGAGATGAGAACCCCATTGCAGACAACTTGTCTAGGTTAGAGAATGTTCTTGATGACCGACAACCTATTGACAATAGCTTTCCTGAAGAACAATTAGCTGCCATAAATGCTCTTGTACTGCTCCATGGTATGCTGACTATGCTAATTACATTGTTGCTAAATTTATACCACCTAGTTTCACGTACCAGCAAAATAAAAAGTTTTTCTATGATTTAAGACATTACTTCTGGGATGACCCACACCTTTATAAAGAAGGAGTACATGGTGATATTAGACGTTGTGTACCTGAGCATGAACAGGAACATATCCTACTCAAGTGTCACTCCAAGGCTTATGGAGGACACCACGCTGGAGATAGAATTGCACATAAGGTATTGCAATCCGGTTTTTATTGGCCTACTCTCTTCAAGGATGCCCGTAAGTTTGTCTTGTCTTGCGACGAATGTCAAAGAATTGGTAATATTAGTAGACATCAAGAAATTCCTATGAATTATTCACTTGTTATTGAACCATTTGATGTTTGGGGCTTTGATTATATGGGACCGTTTCCTTCCTCTAATGGGTATACACATATTTCAGTTGCTGTTGATTACGTTACTAAGTGGGTAGAAGCTATTCCAACTAGTAGTGCTGATCATAACACCTCTATTAAGATGCTTAAAGAAGTTATTTTTCTGAGGTTTGGAGTCCCTAGATACCTAATGACTGATGGTGGTTCACATTTTATTCATGGTGCTTTTCATAAAATGCTTGCTAAGTATGATGTTAATCATAGAATTGCATCTCCATATCACCCACAGTCTAGTGGCCAAGTAGAACTGAGTAACAAAGAGCTTAAATTGATTTTGCAAAAGACTGTTAATAGATCTAGAAAGCACTGGTCCAAGAAACTTGATGATGCATTATGGGCTTATAGAACTGCATATAAAAATCCTATGGGTATGTCTCCATATAAAATGGTTTATGGAAAAGCATGTCACTTAACTCTCGAACTAGAACATAAGGCATACTGGGCCATTAAAGAGCTCTATTATGATTTCAAACTGGCCGGTGCGAAGAGGTTATTTAACATTAGCTCACTTGATGAATGGAGAACTCAAGCCTATGAGAATGCCAAACTGTTTAAAGAAAAAGTTAAAAGATGGCATGACAAAAGGATACAAAAGCGTGAGTTTAATGTAGGTGATTATGTGTTGCTTTTCAACTCTTGTTTAAGATTTTTTGCAGGAAAACTCATCTCTAAATGGGAAGGTCCTTACATTATCGAGGAGGTCTATCATTCCGGTGCCACATAAATCAACAACTTCGAAAGCACAAATCCGAAGGTGGTGAACGGTCAAAGAATCAAACATTATATCTCAGGTAATCCCATAAATGTTGAAACCAATGTTATTGAAACCGTAACCCCGGAGGAATACATAAGGGACACTTTCCAGAACGTTTCAGGCTCCGAAAAGGAATAGGTATGTGGTACGGTAAGTAAACCGACTCCAAAACAGTTCTAATAGCAATTTTCTCCGTTTTGGAATATTTAAGAAAATAGGAAAATAAGAAGTAGTCCGAGAAGGACACAAGGCATCCACGAGGGTGGAGGGCGCGCCCTACCCCCCTGGGCACGCGCCCCTGCCTCGTGGGCACCTCGTTTGCTCTCCGGACTCTGTTTTCTTGCACGATACTTCTTTTTGTCGGTAAAAATTCACTATATAATCTCCCGAAGGTTTTGACCACCGTACCAAGATGAAATCCTTTGTTTTTGTTTTGAGTTGTTTCTGTCGCAGATTAGAGCAAGATGTCTTCTCAAGAGTCAGTAGGGGAGAGTCGGGTGTCTCATCTGACACCGGGACCAGGAGCAGATAGCGATGCTGACAACTTTGGGCCATCAACGGAGGAAGAGATGGAGGCCTATTTGAAAAGGATAGATGCCATGGAGGAGGATCAAGAAGTTACTTCTCGCTTCCGAGTCGGATTCATGATGGGGGAACTACAGAGCTCAGCTATTCCAAACTCGGTCATCCCTTCCAATGTTAGATTTCTTTCTTATGAAAATATGAAAAAGAGTGTCACTTGTTCTCCAGCAGCTATGCGACATCCATGGGTGAAAGGAAATTTAGCCGTCACGGGTAAGCTCCGTAAGGAAATAATGGACCTCAAGCAGCAAGTCAATAAGCTCGAGGAGGAGAATCGTATCCTGAGGGGCATCATCGCCAAGAATATCACATCACCACCTCTGAAGAAAGAGACATGAACACATGGGTATGGGCACTCCCCTTGGCAACTACCAAGCTTGGGGGAGGTGCCCCAGTATCGTATCACCATCACACTCCTATATTTACCGTTTTTCTTAGTTTGATCCTTTTGGTAATATCTTGATCTAGTAGAATAAAGTTTTAGAATGATCTAGTTTTGAGTTTTGCTTTATGATCCCTCTATATAATTGAGTCTGTGAGCTATATATAATAAAGATTAGTCTTGAGTCAAGGCTTTGCTATCTTGCTATGATCTTGAGGGAATAAAAAAATAGAAAGAACAAAAAGAAATAAAGAGATCATATGGATCTTATGGAGAGTAATGACTTCACATATTAAGAGTATGATGAATAAAAGTTGTTGAGAGTTGGCAAACATAGTTTTGGTCATCGTTGCAATTAATAGGAAGTAATAAAGAAAGATAGGTTCTCACATATAAATATACTATCTTGGACATCTTTTATGATTGTGAGCACTCATTAAAATATGACATGCTAAAGAGTTGATGCAGGACAAGGAAGACAACGTAATGGGTTATGTTTTCTTATATCTAAAATAAAGTATATTGTCATGGATCATCCAACATGTTAAGCTTGCCTTTCCCTCTCATGCTAGCCAAATTCTTTGCACCAAGTAAAGATACTACTTGTGCTTCCAAATATCCTTCAACCCAATTTTGCCATGAGAGTCCACCATATCTACCCATGCATTAAGTAAGATCCTTCAAGTAAGTTGTCATTGTTGCAAGCAATAAAAATTGCTCTTTAAATATGTATGATTTATTAATGTGGGAGAAAATAAGCTTTATACAATCTAGTGATGTGGAAGAAATAAAAGCGACAGACTGCATAATAAAGGTCCATATCACAAGTGGCAATATAAAGTGACGTTCTTTTGCATTAAGATTTCGTGCATCCAACCCTAAAAGCACATGACAACCTCTGCTTCCCTCTGCAAAGAGCCTATCTTTTATTTTTGTCTTATACCCAGGGACGAATTCAGGGGGGCGAGACCCCCCCCCCCAACGATTGTGTCGTCCCTCGATGGCCTTCAGTTAATCGCTATTTTTTCTGATTTGGTGGGTGTACGTAACGTGCTTTGCCCCCCTATCGCTTTATACTTCCCAATTAACGTGAAGCATCAGCGTCTCAGCCCATATGTACAGCCCAATCTCTTTGCTTTTTTTTTGAGGGAAACCCAATCTCTTTGCTACAAGCACAAAATGAGGATAAGGAAAATAACAGCCCATCGTGGAGGACAAGAGAGGCTTTTAGTTGCAAGGCCGTACTATGCACCCAGGAGGCCACGACCTGGAGTTGGACCAAGCACGCACATATCGCTGGAGGCTAACCTCTTCATTTCCAAGCTGCTTCTGTGATGGCTGCTGATCGGATCTCTCCATCGCGCCTCCATAAGGGTCGAAGGGAAGGGGATGTGGGACATGCAGGCGCTGATCGATCCACGTAGACGGTGCCGCCTTGCTGGCAGACTGGACGCAGTGATGAGCTGCAAGCCTATGGCAGTTTTGGGAGGAGAAAACTGGTGCTGAATCGGCAACGTTGGAACCAAAATCGATCGCCCCCGAGGATGTGACGCTGCGCTCCGCGACGATGGAACAACGCCAGGATATTGTGCGGTTAGTCTACTTTGATGATATATATTATAGGACTACAATGTTTATTTATACGCTTAGATGGAATTTGCTTACCTACGTAGATTTGTTTTATCATCATTAAACCTGATTATATACCTTTAACTGAATGAATTGTAAATTGTGTATGTATAGTCCTGAATAGGAAAATAATTTATCCATTCTCCCGTGGAACTGGTTTTACAACCTGAATCTGGCTGTATGATTGAAAGTTTTTATCATAATCAACGAGAAGCTAGTGAAAAAACAGTACCGATTCCAGTCCAACAAATGACCACACTTGATCTAGTGACAGTAAATAGTTGGAGATGCAAAGCTAACGCTTAGGATAGCCATATTGTATGTTCATTTTTTTTATTTGTTGTCTTTCGCCCCCCTATGTCTAAATCCTGGCTCCGTCCCTGCTTATACCTTCATACAAGGGTCATGGTGATCTTCACCTTTCCTTTTTACATTTTATCCTTTGGCAAGCACATTGTGTTGGAAAGATCTTGATATATATATCCAATTGGATGTAAGTTAGCATGAACTATTATTGTTGACATTACCCTTGAGGTAAAAGGTTGGGAGGCAACACTATAAGCCCCTATCTTTCTCTGTGTCTGATTAAAACTTCATACCCATAAGTATTGCGTGAGTGTTAGCAATTGTGAAAGACTAAATGATAGTTGAGTATGTGGACTTGCTGAAAAGCTCTTATATTGACTCTTTCTGACGTTATGATAAATTGCAATTGCTTCAGTGACCGAGATTATAGTTTGTTAGTTTTCAATGAAGTTTCTGATTCATACTTGACATTGTGAATAGATTGTTACTTTAGTATAAGAAATCATATGACAATATTTATATATGTTGCTTTTATAAGAATGATCATGATGCCCACATGTCCGTATTTTATTTTATCGACACCTCTATCTCTAAACATGTGGACATATTTTCCGATATTAGTTTCCGCTTGAGGACAAGCGAGGTCTAAGCTTGGGGGAGTTGATACGTCCATTTTGCATCATGCTTTGATATTGATATTTATTGCATTATGGGCTGTTATTACTCATTATGTCACAATACTTATGCCTTCTCTCTCTTATTTTACAAGGTTTACACAAAGAGGGAGAATGTCGGCAGCTGGAATTCTGGGCTAGAAAAAGAGCAAATATTAGAGACCTATTCTGCACAACTACAAAAGTCCTGAAACTCCATGGAAGTTATTTTTGGAATTAATAAAAAATACTGAGCAAAGAAAATACCAGAGGGGGCCACCCACCGTCCACGAGGGTGGGGGGCGCGCCCTACCCCCTGGGCACGCCCCCTACCTCGTGGGCCACCTGGCAGGTCCCCGGTGCCCATCTTTGGCTATATGAAGTCTTTTGCCCTGGAAAAATCAAGAAGAAGCTTTCGGGATGAAACACCGCCGCCACGAGGCGGAACCAATCTAGGGCTCCGGTGGAGCTGTTCTGCCGGGGAAACATCCCTCCGGGAGGGGGAAATCATCACCATCGTCATCACCAACGATCCTCTCAGTGGGAGGGGGTCAATCTCCATCAACATCTTCACCAGCACCATCTCCTCTCAAACCCTAGTTCATCTCTTGTATCAATCTTTGTCCCAAAACCTCAGATTGGTACCTGGGGGTTACTAGTAGTGTTGATTACTCCTTGTAGTTGATGCTAGTTGGTTTATTCGGTGGAAGATCATATGTTCAGATCCTATATGCATATTAATACCCCTCTGATTATGAACATTAATATGAATTGTGAGTAGTTATGTTTGTTCCTGAGGACATGGGAGAAGTCTTGCTATAAGTAGTCATGTGAATTTGGTATTCGTTTGATATTTTGATGAGATGTATGTTGTCTTTCCTCTAGTGGTGTTATGTGAACGTCGACTACATGATGCTTCACCATTGTTTGGGCCTAGAGGAAGGCATTGGGAAGTAATAAGTAGATGATGGGTTGCTAGAGTGCCAGAAGCTTAAACCCTAGTTTATGCGTTGCTTCGTAAGTGGCTGATTTGGATCCACATGCTTCATGCTATGGTTAGGTTTACCTTAATTCTTCTTTCGTAGTTGTGGATGCTTGCGAGAGTAGTTAATCATAAGTGGGATGCTTGTCCAAGGAAGGGCAGCACCCAAGCACCGGTCCACCCACATATCGGATTATCAAAGTAACGAACGTGAATCATATGAGCGTGATGAAAACTAGCTTGATGATAATTCTCATGTGTCCTCGGGAGCGTTTTCCTTTATATAAGAGTTTGTCCAGGCTTGTCCTTCCTACAAAAAGGATTGGGCCACCTTGCTGCACCTTATTTACTTTTGTTACTTGTTACCCGTTACGAATTACCTTATCACAAAATATCTGTTGCTGATAATTCCAATGCTTGCAGAGAATACCTTATTGAAAACCGCTTGTCATTTCCTTCTGCTCCTCGTTGGGTTCGACACTCTTACTTACCGAAAGGACTACGATAGATCCCCTACAATTTTGGGTCATCAGTAGCACCAACAATGTTTATAAGTACTTATGCATACGTCGGTGCACAGTTCTCGAACAAGTACTCTATTTCATCAAACACACACTGCTCGTACGATAAACCGTGACAACTTATGTCTTACCATGCCATATTCATGAAAAAACTAGTGAGGACGCATCTGTTTTGACAACAATTATGATGATTCTCACATGATTCATGGGCACACAAAAGTAGCAAAGTTGCCATAGACGGTTTCAAACAGAGTACTAGCCCCAGAGGGCTCGATAACAGGGAAGGTTCAGATAATTAGACACAATCCAAACTACTATTAAACACTAGCTGGGGAAACTATTTCATGCCTCGATCTAACTTGGGCTGGACACAAGATGGACCTTGCCATGAACATCATCGAGGACGTCTGGCAGTAGCTCAATCCTGTGAACCTTCATGAAGACAACCTTGTGGCCTTGCCACTCATAAACTTGTTTGTGGAGGCATGCCACGTCATCTTCCTGCGTAAGCTGGACAAGAACAGTATGTCTCACAAACGAAGGAGTAGCTTGGAACTTCTTGTGCTTCAGTACACCCTGGACAACACGCCTGACAACAGTCAGGCTGGAATACAACTCGACATTGGTATAAGCGCAAATGGCTTCCAGGATCCAACAACCTAAGAATTATGTTTTCCCAGTGCGTATATTCAGGTCATCCGCCTCATAGCGAGTGACATGTACAACCACACAATCCTTGTCTGCATCAGGGTTCTAACTAAAACAGAAACAAATTCTTGATTAGTTTCCAGTATAAGAAAGACAAGTTATTTATACCACTATGTATAGCATGGCATTGAAGCTAATAAAATTTTGCATTATTCATCACCACATACTTCGATGAAAAACCACAATCGAGATCGGCAAAGAAGAGAATCACCTTGGGCAGCTCAGCGGGGGGGGGGGACGCATCCTCGAAGGGGTAAAACTGCTCCTGTAGTGCCACAGCGGATGTAACCTCAAACGGGGCGTTGACCATCTCAGTAGTGGCCGTGAGCGTATCTGGGGTCGGCTCGGTGGCTACCTCCATCTTCTTGGAGCTCTCTGTCTCGTTGGGATCAGCCTCCCGCATCTGATCCAATATCGGCAGATCTTTGCCTGGTTCTCCTTGGTCCATCATGAAACTAATGAATACTAGGAGACCACTGAAATGAAAACACAATCGCAATGACAATGAAACAAAAAATAGAGTGAGGATCGGTTACTGCTTTGCAAAAGTTCTTTTTTTTCTCTGAATGAAAATATACCAACATCACGGATCCGCTTACCTTCCCTTCGTTGGGAGAGAAGAACAGTGGCAGATGCGAGTGTTGCCTTTCTTGAAGACGGTGAGGGAGAAGGGGATTCAGGGAAGAGTGAAATGATGGTTGCTTCGTCCGTCAAACTTAGACTGCGAGGAGGTGGGGTTTTGTGATACGACAGCTCATTAATGCCGTGCTACGACCAGGTGACTCTCCGCCTGCATACTACCTTCTAATTTGGTGGATGGCATTTGGGCCCGCGCATTGCATGGCCCGCATGTCGGTGAACAAAAGTATAACGGCATTCAGTAGAGGGAGACGTTTCGATGACCTAGGAGGAGCCAGAAGCGGTATTGTATCCACTGTACTAGTAGTAATTCTTTTTCTGGATAGCTGTAGAGTGTCTCCACTGTACTAGTAGTAATTGTTTCTCTGGGCCCAAGACAAAACAGCCCATCCACCCTAGTAAATAGTAAAATCAATCCAAAAGCCCATATATTTACTGAATGAGAGGCGCTACCCACACCCAGCACACTGCCCCCCCCCCCAAAAAAACCTGGGTGCTCTTCTTCCTCCTCACTCCCACCCACCTCACGTCAGCTCGCTCCACTCGTACCCCCAAATTCCTCACCTCACTCCTATAGAAAACCCCAGCTCCCCTTCTTCCTCACTACTACAGAAAAACCCTAGCTCCCCTTCTTCTTCACTCGCACTACAACTAGGCTCTTCATTCGTTACTCTGCTCAAATCCATGAGCGCGACGCGACGCCCTCGAGGAAAATGGTGTCGGTTGACCCCAGCGCCAAGAAGATGAGGCTCCCACCAGCGGTGACGCCTATTGTAGATCCCGCACCCGGCAGCGCGGGGAGAAGCGGCGACCCCGCCCCCACCGGATCCCAGGAACCCGTAGAATCTCGGGTGGACCGCATCAGCGATCTCCCGGACGCCGTCCTTGGGGAGATCATCGCGCTTCTCCCCACCAAGGATTGCTGCCGCACCCAAGTCCTCTCAATTCGGTGGCGCCCTCTATGGCGCGTCGTGCCCCTTAATCTCGACCGTCGTTAGCTATCTCTCTTCAATGATTTTGAAATCCCCAGAGCCATCATCTCCTCCCACCAGGGCTCCGTTCAAAGCCTATGTATCCCATCATGCTACCTGAGCAAGCATACCATGCCCTGCACAGTGGACGGCTAGCTGAAATCCCCTGAATTCATAGAACTACAGATGCTTGAGTTCTACTATTCCCCTGGAAATCACCTACCACAACTGAACGCCATGTACTTGTGTCCTCAGCACCGATGTCCATCTCACGGTTTTCCTCCTCTCTCCACACCACCACCTTTGCACTATGCTACCTACCAGACAATCTGGTACTAAACCTTCGACTCCCATTTCTGAAGAAACTTCCACTTGTGCGGGTTTGTATATCGGACGCCTCATTGCACAACATCATCCACTCCAGTTGCCCTGCCTTGGAGTGCTTGGTGCTTGTTTTCACAGTTAGAATCCATTGTCTCCAAATAAAGTCGCCTAACCTTGTAAGAATTGGAATTTATTTTGACGGAAGGCAGCTCATCATCCAAGCTACCCCTTCACTTCAAAGGTTGATCCTTGATTCTAGTTATTCACCGTTGCAAATAACCGTCCTCTATGCGCCTAAACTGGAGACCTTGGGTGTAATACATGATCTTTGTGCTCATTTCAATATGGTGTTTCGCTCCACAGTTCTTCGGGTACTTTATATTATCATCTACACTTGTAACCATAAGCTGCAATTTAAATTTCTATGCATAAGTTATATATCATCTTGGAGTACACATTTTGTACTAACATTATGTTATATGCTCAATGAAGAGTTTCTCCATGGATGGCCTATCAATGGTGCTGGATTTTGTCAAGATCTTATATATCCAAATGAATAGTTTTGATCTGAACAAGATTATTGGCTTGATGCAATGGTTTCCATGTCTGGAGAAGTTGTATATAAAGGTGATAATTTCACGCACATTGGAAGCCCGCATATAGTGTACTAGAATTATCCGTTCAGCTGATACTCTTTCGACACTCTTTTTTTAGACCTTAACTGTGTTCAATCTTCATGTCTATTTAGGCAACAGGACAGGGTAAGAAAGTTATAACCAATCGGTGGATTCGTAAGCACCGGGATTTTCTCACTTCTCATGAGATTCGATTGAAGACAATAACGCTAGAACGATATGTAGCCAACCGTGCAAACACTAGATTTGTCACATTCTTCCTGCTGAATGCGAGGTTACTATAGTCCATCAGGCTTAAGTTTATCAGCAGCATAGTTTTGACGGATGGGTATGTCGAAGAGCAAAAAAAGGAGTTTCAGGTGGGAAAAAGAGCTTCTGAACATGCAGGGCTTCTATTTATAACGTATTGTGGTCATAATCCAGTAAATTTTACGACCCAGGATGTTCATTCTATGGACCTGACCGATCCATTTGACTATGACTGCCGAAAACAGTGTTGGAGTTAGATGTTATTGCCCTTTTCAACCTGGGTTTTGTGTAAACCTGACGAACAATTAACTCTCGTGGTTTTGTACAGTTTGTAAGCTAGAGTTAGATGTTCTTGCCCTTTTCAACTCGGCTGTGACTGCCATATTTTCTTTGAAACAAGGAAAATGGCTTGCCATTCGTTTAATTTAGAGTGAAATATTGTAACAAATCCCAACCAAGGGAAATAAGATCACTCTCACCGGCTGCTTGAGCTCACTGTGCATTACAGAAGCCAAGTGATTAGCCCCCACCAGCACCCACAAACTTATTTCGAACTAGCACAGCAAATGGGCTGTAAATTTTCATAGGAAAGGCTGCATGACAGTGACAGATTTGGATTTTGACATTTGGGATCCGTGAGGAAATGGCCTATCCAAGGTGGTGTCGACTTACTAGCCAGTCAACAAATGATTCTACCTACCAGTCGTTGGATTGACATCAAACATCTGTCATGTATCTTCTATCTCTTGTCTTCTTCTTCCTCCAGCCGCCCAAACCAAACCACCCTGTCGGCTCCGCCTGCTCCCGCCTCCCATGGCTAGTTGCGCCTCCACCGCCCTACCGTATCCTCCAACATTGGCCAGTCCCTCCCTCTATTCCCCCACACGTCATGTTATTCTCCGGCGACGTCAGCCCCAACACGCACCCGCACCCAAACCAGTCAACCCTCATACTCCCCTCCGCCTGCGACTGGACCGGCGCATCTTCCACGACTCCTATTCGTTTCTGTCCGAGGCCTCGCCATTGTCCTCCGCCTTGGTTCACTCGCCGTGCGTGGTGTGCCGCCCTCTTGCATTGTCAACATCGTCAACAACCGAGAGGAACAAGGAGATGACTGTATGTGAAGAGGATGACAGTAGGGACCCACCAACATCATGGCAGTACGCAAGCAAGTGCCTCCTTATTACATGCCCAAAAAAATGGTTCCTCCTAATGGTTGGACATCTGGGGCTCACGCCATTGTCAACGTAGTCAATAAACAAGAGAATTACACTACGAGCGGCTGACACCAGGGATCCAGCAGGTTGCATAGTTTTTTTAGGAACAAGCAGTTGTTATTTATACTAGTTTTAGCGACGGATTAGGGTAACAACGGGGCTGTGCGGGGGCTATGGCCCGTCTAGCTAGGGTTTTATTTATGTTTACCACATCATGAGCCCAGTTGTGTTTTTTTCTTGCTGAAAATGGCTAGCCCAGTTCTATTTTTTTAAAAGAAATACCCAAACAAGGCCTACTTGCTTTATCAGCCCTGCTGGGCTGCAAATCTTTCAAGACGAGGAGAGTTTCATTCGGTTTGCCCAGAAATGGGTTGTACATTTTTAAAACACATCAAACCGGGAATATGTTTCAATTTTTTTATTACAAGATTTTAAATTCCATTGATTTTTATGCGTGGACAATTATTTGGATTTTCTATTTATATAAATTATTTTTTCAAAAATAGTTTGAATGTGAATCGATATTTCGGGATTAAAAACAGTTGACCGCACCGAAATATGCAAAATTTCGTATAATTTTTAACCGTGGCCACAATATGGGGTGTAATGCTAACAAAAAGAAGATGGGCTCCAAAAAAATTCTTAAGAATTAGCAAATGGGTTGTACATTATTAGAAATAATGGTAGATGGGTTGTATGTTGTTTTCCATAGATTTGAGGCTGACTTGTGTGCCTACTACAGGTTGACGCGTATGCTTTCCTAAAAAAGGTTGATGCACAAGGAACGCCATGTCAACTTAATTAGTCAACACACGAGAGCAATGACTGTTGGATGTCCATCCAACGGCCATCGTGCTTCTTCAATCTCTGCTCTTCCTGCTCCAGCCGCTCAAACAAGCGCTCGCGGGACTGCCTGCTCTCTCCTCCCGCAGCCGGCTATGTTGCCGCACAGGCCTCACCGCCCCATCGTACTCCCATCGCTGGCCTAGCCATCCCTCTACTCACCCACACCTGCTGTTATTCTCAGGGGACGGCAGACGAACCAGTAAACCCTCGTACACCCCTTTGCGTGGGAAACAACTGCCGAGTCTTCCCTGGCTCCGTGTCGTTCCCTTCCTAGGCCTCGCCGTCGTCCACCGCCCTGGTGCTCTCGGCGCGGCCTGGTCAACATGGTCAATGAACGACATCCATCGGAAGTGGACTGTACGTGGAGAGGCTGACAGGTGGGTCCATAGCCGAACGACATGCCTCCTTATTACGCGCAAAATAATGATTCCTCCACCTGACAGCTAGGACCCACCGGAAGGGCCTCTGTATTTCGCGAAAAAAAGTTCCCTCGCTGACAGTTCAGACCCACCAGCTATATCTTCGCACGCAAAGAAGTGCCTCCTTATTACGCACAAAAAAATGAATACCCCCTGCTAGCTGGGACCCACCATAGTGGGAGGCTGACTTGTGGGCCAACTAAGTTGACGGGGATGGAGGGCTTTGTCAACTTAGTCAATATGAACGATTCTAGCTCCAGTGACCTTACGATGTCCATCCAACGGCCGTAGTGCTTCTTCAACCTCTGGTCTTCTTGCTCCAGCCGCCCAAACCAGCGCCGATCATGTCGCGTGCTCCTACCTCCCGTGGTCGGCTGTGATGCCGCGGAGGCCTCACCGCCCCCTACTACTCCTACCGCTGGCTAGGCCATCCCTCTACTCACCCACACCCCATGTTATTCTCCGGCGATGGCAGGCTCACACCGCAGCCGAACCGGTGAGCCCTCGTACTCCTCTACGCATTGGCATCCACTGTTGCGTCTTCCCTGGCTCCACGTCGTCCCCTTCCTAGGCCTCGCCATCGTCCACCGCCCTGGTGCTCTCGGTGTGGCGTGGTCAACGTGGTCAAGGAACGACTTCCATCAGAAGAGTATTGTACGTTGATAGGTTGATAGCTGGGTCCACGGCAGCTGCAAGGAATTGGCTCCTTATTACACGCAAATTATTTATTCCTCCACCTGACAGCAGGGGCCCACCGGACGGGTCACTGTATTTCGTGAAAAAAAATGTTTCCCCCTTACTGCTAGGACCCACCAGCTACATCTTTGCATGCAAGGAAGTGCGTCTGGGCAAAAAAATGATTTGCCCCCCTGACTGCTGGGACCCAACAGCTACATCTTCGCACACAAGGAAGTGCGTGATAGTCGGGACCCACCTGGTCGAATCGTACTAGCGTTGTCATTCTAGTTGCAAACATGTATGTACATACCGGTCGATGTAGAGGCGCGCACGTAGCATATACACGTACGTACAGCGGCCAGGGTGCAAGAAAGTAAATACGGCCACATACGTACATACGGGCGGGGTCTCAAACGCCTACTCGCGTATACCTATGGCCAGGGCTCGTGTACATGTCTGGGTCAGAACGGAGAAACCGTGTCATCGTCGTGTTCATGGGGAGCCAACCTGCTGGGTCGGAACGGAATGCGTCGTCGTGTTCATCAGGAGGGCTTGGACGGAACAACCGATGGAAACGAGGCCTGGCATACCATAGAACGAAGGAAACGGCCTTGTGTTCGACCGGGCACGGTCGAAACAGGATCCAGTTCATCGGGAGGGGTCTGGCATACCGCAAAACGGAGGAAACGGACTTCTGTTGGACCTCCAACGATCGAAACGGGGTCCTGTTGATCAGGAGGGGTGTGGTGTACCACAAAATAGAGGAAACGGATTTGTGTTGGAGTGCTACGGTCGAAACGGGGGTTGATACGTCCATTTTGCATCATGCTTTTATATCAATATTTATTGCACTATGGGCTGTTATTACACATTATACCTCAATACTTATGGCTATTCTCTCTTATTTTACAAGGTTTACCATGAAGAGGGGGAATGCCGGCAGCTGGAATTCTGGCTGGAAAAGGAGCAAACGTTGGAAACCTATTCTGCACAGCTCCAAAAGTCCTGAAACTCCACGAAACAACTTTTTGGATTTAATAAGAATTTCTGAGCGAAAGAAATAGGTCAGGGGGCCCACACCCTGTCCAGGAGACGGGGGCGCACCCCCTATAGGGCGCGCCCCCCTATCTCCCGCCCCCTGGTGGGCCTCCGGCGTCCATCTTCTACTATATCATCACTTTTACCCTGGAAAAAATCATGGGCAATCTTACGGGACGAAACTCCGCCGCCACGAGGCGGAACCTTGGCGGAATCAATCTAGGGCTCTGGCGGAGCTGTTCTGCCGGGGACACTTCCCTCCGGGAGGGGGAAATCATCACCAACGTCATCACCAACGATCCTCTCATCGGGAGGGGGTCAATCTCCATCAACATCTTCACCAGCACCATCTCCTCTCAAAACCCTAGTTCATCTCTTGTATCCAATCTTGTATCAAACCACAAATTGGTACCTGTGGGTTGCTAGTAGTGTTGATTACTCCTTGTAGTTGATGCTAATTGGTTTACTTGGTGGAAGATCATATGTTCAGATCCTTTATGCATATTATTACTCCTTTGATTATGAACATGAATATGCTTTGTGAGTAGTTACGTTTGTTCCTGAGGACATGGGTGAAGTCTTGCTATTAGTAGTCATGTGAATTTGGTATTCGTTCGATATTTTGATGAGATGTATGTTGTCTTTTCCTCTAGTGGTGTTATGTGAACGTCGACTACATGATACTTCACCATTATTTGGGCCTAGAGGAAGGCATGGGGAAGTAATAAGTAGATGATGGGTTGCTAGAGTCACAGAAGCTTAAACCCTAGTTTATGCGTTGCTTCGTTAGGGGTTGATATGGATCCATACGCTTAATGTTGTGGTTAGGTTTACCTTAATACTTCTTTTTGTAGTTGCGGATGCTTGCAATAGGGGTTAATCATAAGTGGGATGCTTGTCCAAGTTAGGGCAGTACCCAAGTACCGGTCCACCCACATATCAAATTATCAAAGTACCGAACGTGAATCATATGAACGTGATGAAAACTAGCTTGACGATAATTCCCAATGTGTCCTCGGGAGCTCCTTTATCATTATTAGAAATTGTCCAGGCTTATCCTTTGCTACATAAAGGATTGGGCCACCTTGCTGCACTTTATTTACTTTATTTACTTGTTGCTCGTTACTATTTATCTTATCACAAAACTATCTATCACCTACAATTTCAGTGCTTGCAGAGAAAACCTTACTGAAAACCGCTTATCATTTCCTTCTGCTCCTCGTTGGGTTCGACACTCTTACTTATCGAAAGGACTACGATAGATCCCCTACACTTGTGGGTCATCAAGACTCTTTTATGGAGCCGTTGCTGGGGAGTGTAGGGCTTTTGGTGAGTGGAACTTGGTAAGGAAACATTTATATAGTGTGCTGAAAATTTCTGTTACTTGTCACTATGGAAACTAATCCTTTGAGGGGCTTGTTTGGGGTATCTTCACCCCAACCAGAAGAGCAAAGAGTTGCTCCTCAACCTACTGAACTTTATGAAAATATTCACTTTGAGATTCCTTCGGGTATGATAGAAAAACTGCTAGCTAATCCATTTGCAGGAGACGGAACATTGCATCCCGATTTACACCTTATCTTTGTGGATGAAGTTTGTGGATTATTTAAGCTTGCAGGTATTCCCGATGATGTTGTCAAAAGGAAGGTCTTCCCTTTATCTTTGAAGGGAGATGCATTGACATGGTATAGGCTATGTGATGATACGAGATCTTGGAATTATAAGCGATTGAAGTTGGAATTTCACCAGAAGTTCTATCCTATGCATCTTGTTCATCGTGATCGTAATTACATATATAATTTCTGGCCTCGCGAAGGAGAAAGCATCGCTCAAGCTTGGGGGAGGCTTAAGTCAATGTTATATTCATGCCCCAATCATGAGCTCTCTCGGGAAATGATTATTCAGAATTTTTATGCTCGGCTTTCTCTTGATAATCGCAACCTGCTCGATACTTCCTGTGCTGGTTCTTATATGCTGAAGACTATTGATTTCAAATGTGACCTATTGGAAAGAAATTAAACGCAACTCTGAAGATTGGGGTTCCGACGATGGTAAGGAGCCAGGTATGACACCTAAGTTCGATTGTGTTAAATCTTTTATGAACACCGATGCTTTCCGTGGATTTAGCTCTAAGTATGGACTTGACTCTGAGATAGTAGCTACTTTTGTGAATCTTTTGCTACTCACGTTGATCTCCCTAAAGAGAAGTGGTTTAAATATAATCCTCCTGTTGAAGTGAAAGTAGTTGCACCTATTACAGTCGAAGAAAAGACTATTACCTATAGTGATCCTATTGTTCCTACTGCTTATGTTGAAAAACCTCCTTTTCCTGTTAGGATAAAAGATCATGCTAAAGCTTCGACTGTTGTTCGTAAGAGTAATACTAGGACTTATACACCTCCTGAGCAACTTAATGTTGAACCTAGTATTGCTATGATTAAAGATCTCTTGGATGAGGACTTAGATGGGCATGTTATTTCTTTCTTGGGTGAAACTGCTAATATTGCTAGACTAGATACTAAGACTCGTAGACCTATCGTAGGCATGCCTGTTATTTCTGTTAAAATAGGAGATCATTGTTATCATGGCTTATGCGATATGGGTGCTAGTGCTAGTGCGATACCTTATGATCTTTATAAAGAAATTATGCACGACATTGCACCTGTTGAATTAGAAGACATTGATGTTACCATTAAGCTTGCTAATAGGGATACCATTAAACCTATTGGGCTTGTTAGAGATGTTGAAGTTTTGTGTGGGAAGGTTAAATGCCCTGCTGATTTTCTTGTTCTTGGTTCCCCACAAGATGATTTTTGTCCCATTATTTTTGGTAGACCCTTCTTGAATACTGCTAGTGCTAAGATTAATTGTGAAAGGAATATTGTCACTATTGGCATAGATGGTATGTCTCATGAGTTTAATTTTGCTAAGTTTAGTAGACAACCTCGTGAAAGGGAACCACCTAGTAAGGATGAGATTATTGGTCTTGCTTCCATTGTTGTTCCTCCAACTGATCCGTTAGAACAATATTTGCTAGACCATGAAAACGATATGTTTATGAAGGAAAGGGAAGAAATAGATGAAGTGTTCCTTAAACAGGAACCTATGCTAAAACATAACCTTCCCGTTGAAATTCTTGGGGATCCCCCTCCACCCAAGGGTGATCCCGTGTTTGAACTCAAACCATTACCTGATAATCTTAAGTATGCTTATCTTGATGAAAAAGAAATATATCCTGTTATTATTAGTGCTAACCTTTCAGAGAAAGAAGAAGAAAGATTATTGAAAACTCTGAAGAAGCACCGAGCTGCTATTGGATATACTCTGGATGATCTTAAGGGCATTAGTCCCACATTATGTCAACACAAAATTTCAGTGGAGAAAGATGCCAAACCAGTTAGAGATCCTCAAAGACGATTAAATCCCAAGATGAAGGAAGTGGTAAGAAAGGAGATACTAAAGCTCCTTGAGGCAGGTATTATTTATCCCGTTGCTGATAGTGAATGGGTAAGCCCTGTCCATTGTGTCCCTAAAAAGGGAGGTATTACCGTTGTTCCTAATGATAAAGATGAATTGATCCCGCAAAGAATTATTACAGGTTATAGGATGGTAATTGATTTCCGTAAGTTAAATAAAGCTACTAAGAAAGATCATTACCCTTTACCTTTTATTGATCAAATGCTAGAAAGGCTATCCAAACACACACATTTTTGCTTTCTAGATGGTTATTCTGGTTTCTCTCAGATACCTGTGTCAGCGAAGGATCAATCTAAAACTACTTTTACTTGCCCTTTTGGTACTTTTGCTTATAGACGTATGCCTTTTGGTTTATGTAATGCACCTGCTACCTTTCAAAGATGCATGATGGCTATATTTTCTGATTTTTGTGAAAAGATTTGTGAGGTATTCATGGATGACTTCTCAGTCTATGGATCCTCTTTTGATGATTGTTTGAGCAACCTTGATCGAGTTTTGCAGAGATGCGAAGACACTAGTCTCGTCCTGAATTGGGAAAAGTGTCACTTTATGGTTAATGAAGGCATTGTCTTGGGGCACAAGATCTCCGAGAGAGGTATTGAAGTTGATAAAGCCAAAGTTGATGCTATTGAAAAGATGCCATGTCCCAAGGACATAAAAGGTATAAGAAGTTTCCTTGGTCACGCCGGTTTTTATAGGAGGTTCATTAAGGACTTTTCTAAAATCTCTAGGCCTCTGACTAATTTATTGCAAAAAGATATTCCTTTTGTCTTTGATGATGATTGTGTAGAAGCATTTGAAACACTTAAGAAAGCTTTGATCACTGCACCTATTGTTCAGCCACCTGATTGGAATTTACCTTTTGAAATTATGTGCGATGCTAGTGATTATGCTGTAGGTGCTGTTTTAGGGCAAAGAGTCGATAAGAAATTGAATGTTATCCAGTATGCTAGTAAGACTCTTGATACTGCCCAGAGAAATTATGCTACTACTGAAAAAGAGTTCTTAGCAGTTGTGTTTGCATGTGATAAGTTTAGACCTTATATTGTTGATTCCAAAGTTACTATTCACACTGATCATGCTGCTATTAAATATCTTATGGAAAAGAAAGATGTTAAGCCTAGACTCATTAGATGGGTTCTCTTGCTCCAAGAATTTGACATGCATATTATTGATAGAAAGGGAGCTGAGAACCCCATTGCAGATAACTTGTCTAGGTTAGAGAATGTTCTTGATGACCCACTGCCTATTAATGATAGCTTTCCTGATGAACAATTAGCGGTCGTCAATGCTTCTCGTACTGCTCCTTGGTATGCTGATTATGCTAATTACATTGTTGCTAAATATATACCGCCTAGTTTCACATACCAGCAAAATAAAAAGTTTTTTATGATTTAAGACATTACTTCTGGGATGATCCACACCTTTATAAAGAAGGAGTAGATGGTGTTATTAGACGTTGTGTGCCTGAGCATGAACAGGAACAGATTCTACGCAAGTGTCACTCTGAATCTTATGGAGGACACCACGCTGGAGATAGAACTGCACACAAGGTACTACAATCTGGTTTTATTGGCCTACTCTCTTCAAAGATGCTCGTAAGTTTGTCTTATCTTGTGATGAATGTCAAAGAGTAGGTAACATTAGTAGACGTCAAGAAATGCCTATGAATTATTCTCTTGTTATTGAACCGTTTGATGTTTGGGGCTTTGATTATATGGGACCTTTTCCTGCCTCTAATGGTTATACACATATTTTAGTTGATGTTGATTACGTTACTAAGTGGGTAGAAGCTATTCCAACTAGTAGTGCTGATCATAACACTTCTATTAAAATGCTTAAAGAAGTTATTTTTCCGAGGTTTGGAGTCCCTAGATATCTTATGACTGATGGTGGTTCACATTTTATTCATGGTGCTTTCCGTAAGATGCTCGCTAAGTATGATGTCAATCATAGAATAGCATCTCCTTATCACCCGCAGTCTAGTGGTCAAGTAGAGTTGAGCAATAGAGAGCTCAAATTAATTTTGCAAAAGACTGTGAATAGATCTAGAAAGAATTGGTCCAAAAAACTTGATGATGCATTATGGGCCTATAGAACTGCATACAAAAATCCTATGGGTATGTTTCCTTATAAGATGGTTTATGGAAAAGCATGTCATTTACCTCTTGAACTTGAACATAAGGCATATTGGGCTATTAAAGAGATCAATTATGACTTCAAACTTGCTGGTGAGAAGAGGTTGTTTGATATTAGCTCACTTGATGAATGGAGAACCCAGGCATATGAGAATGCCAAGCTATCAAATAAAAAGTCAAACGCTGGCATGATAAGAGGATACAAAAGCGTGAGTTTAACGTAGGAGATTACGTGTTATTATTCAACTCTCGTTTAAGATTTTTTGCAGGAAAACTTCTCTCAAAATGGGAAGGTCCCTACGTTATTGAGGAGGTCTATCGTTCTGGTGCTATAAAAATCAACAACTTCGAAGGCACAGATCAGAGGGTGGTAAACGGTCAAAGAATTAAACATTATATTTCAGGTAATCCTGTCAATGTTGAAACTAATATCATTGAAACTGTAACCCCTGAGGAATACATAAGGGACACTTTCCAGAATGTTTCCAGACTCCGAAAAGGTATAGGTATGTTGTACAATAAGTAAACTGACTCCAAAACAACTTTAATGGCAATTTTTATCAGTTTTGGATTACTTAAGAATTCTAGGAAGAAAGAAGTAGTCCGAAAGGGACAGAGGCTCCCACGAGAGAGGAGGGCGCCCCCCCCCCTGTAGGGCGCGCCCCCTTGTCTCGTGGGCACCTCGTGTGCCTCCCGGACTCCGTTTTCTTGCACATTACGTATTTTGGTCGGTAAAAATTCATTATATATACTCCCAAAGGTTTTGACCACCGTAACATGCAAATATCCTCTATTTTCGTTTCGAGCTGTTTCTGTTGCAGACTAAGAGCACCATGACGTCGCCCTCCTTCAACAACGAAGACAAGGATGCTTGGCTATTGAAGATAGAGCTGAAAAGAGAAGAACCAGAAGAGATCAACAAGGATGAAGGGACCAAGAAGGCCATGGAGCTTCAAGCTTCAGCGGTGAAAGAAGAAGATATCCCTCAACCTTTACCTAACCTTTTCACTCCAACAGAGATTGAAGCTTTCAAGATGATTGAGTTAGCTCGCATACAGAACAAGTATCTTACACAGGAGAATATCCTGTTGAAGGATCATATCGCTGGACTCAAGGGCATTATCCGCAAGTTGGAGGAGCTTTTATGCTCGATGTGCGATTATCCCCCGTCATCATCACCACCTCCATCACCTCCGAGGACATAATCACATGGGTATGGGAACTCCCCTTGGCAACTGCCAAGCTTGGGGGAGGTGCCTCGGTATCGTATCACCATCACACTCCTATCTTTACCGCTCTATTTAGTTCGATACTTTTAGTAGTATCTTGGTCTAGTAGTTTGAAGTTTTGATATCAAGTAGTTTGAGTTTTGCATTGTGATCTCTTTTTGTAATCGAGTCTGTGTGCTATCTATAATAAAGATTAGTGTTGAGTCAATGGCTTTGCTATGTTGCTATGATCTTGAGAAAGTAGAAAGAATAAAAGAGTTCATATTGACCTTATGTATAGTGATAACTTCACACATAGAAAGTATGAGGCATAAAAATTGTTGAGAGTTGATGAACGTAGCCTTCGTCATCGTTGCAATTAATGGGAAGTGATAAGGAAAGAGGGGTTCACATATAAATATATTATCTTGGACATCTTTTATGATTGTGAAGCACTCATTAAGTATGACATGCTAAAAGAGTTGATGTTGGACAAGGAAGACAACGTAATGGTTTATGTTTTCCGACATCTCAATTAAAGTATATTGTCATTGACCTTCCAAACATGTTGAGCTTGCCTTCCCCCCTCATGCTAGCCAAATTCCTTGCACAAGTAGAGATACTAATTGTGCTTCCAAATATCCTTAAACCGAGTTTTGCCATGAGAGTCCACCATACCTACCTATGGATTGAGTAAGATCCTTCAAGTAAGTTGTCATCGGTGCAAGCAATAAAAATTGCTCTCTAAATATGCATGACTTATTAGTGCAGAGAAAATAAGCTTTGTACGAACTTGTTGTGGAAGTAATAAAAGCGACGGACTGCATAATAAAGGTCCACATACAAGGGGCAATATAAAGTGACGTTCTTTTGCATTAAGATTTCGTGCATCAACCCTAAACGCGCATGACAACCTCTGCTTCCCTCTGCGAAGGGCCTATATTTTACTTTATGTTTTTACTTTATGCTTGAGTCAAGGTGATCCTCACATTTCCCTTTTTATTTTATCCTTTGGCAAGCTCCTCGTGTTTGAAAGATCATGATATATATATATATATATATATATATATATATATATATATATATATATATATATCCAATTGGATGTAAGTTGGCATAGGCTATTATTGTTGACATCACCTAAAGGTGAATACGTTGGGAGGCAACACAATAAGCTCCTATCTTTCTCAGTGTCCGGCTGAAACTCTATAACCACAAGTATTGCGTGAGTGTTAGCAATTATAGGAGACTACGAGATAGTTGAGTATGTGAGCTTGCTGAAAAGCTCTATTATTGACTCTTTCTGATGTTACGATAAATTGCAATTGCTTCAATGACTGAGATTATAGTTTGTTAGTTCCCAATGAAGTTTTTGAACCATACTTGACATTGTGAATTGCTTGTCACTTGAGCATAGGAAATCATATGACAAAATCTATTTATGTTGCTGTTATTAGAATGATCATGATGCCCTCATGTCCGTATTTTATTTTTATCGACACCTCTATCTCTAAACATGTGGACATATTTTTCGATTTCGGCTTCCGCTTGAGGACAGCGAGGTCTAAGCTTGGGGGAGTTGATACGTCCATTTTGCATCATGCTTTTATATCAATATTTATTGCATTATGGGCTGTTATTACACATTATATCTCAATACTTATGGCTATTCCCTCTTATTTTACAAGGTTTACCATGAAGAGGGGGAATGCCGACAGCTGGAATTCTGGCTGGAAAAGGAGCAAACGTTGGAAACCTATTCTGCACAGCTCCAAAAGTCTTGAAACTCCATGAAACAACTTTTTGGATTTAATAAGAATTTATGAGCGAAAGAAATAGGCCAGGGGGCCCACACCCTGTCCAGGAGACAGGGGGCGCGCCCCCCTATCTCCTGGGCCCCCTAGTGGGCCTTCGACGTCCATCTTCTGCTATATCATCACTTTTACCCTGGAAAAAATTGTGGGCAAGCTTATGGGATGAAACTCTGCCGCCACGGGGCAGAACCTTGGCGGAATCAATCTAGGGCTCTGGCAGAGCTGTTCTGCCGGGGACACTTCCCTCCGGGAGGGGGAAATCATCACCAACGTCATCACCAACGATCCTCTCATCGGGAGGGGGTCAATCTCCATCAACATCTATACCAGCACCATCTCCTCTCAAAACCCTAGTTCATCTCTTGTATCCAATCTTGTATCAAACCACAAGTTGGTACCTGTGGGTTGCTAGTAGTGTTGATTACTCCGTGTAGTTGATGCTAATTGGTTTACTTGGTGGAAGATCATATATTCAGATCCTTTATGCATATTATTACTCCTCTGATTATGAACATGAATATGCTTTGTGAGTAGTTACGTTTGTTCCTGAGGACATGGGTGAAGTCTTGCTATTAGTAGTCATGTGAATTTGGTATCCGTTCGATATTTTGATGAGATGTATGTTATCTTTTCCTCTAGTGGTGTTATGTGAACGTCAACTACATGACACTTCACCATTATTTGGGCCTAGAGGAAGGCATGGGGAAGTAATAAGTAGATGATGGGTTGCTAGAGTGATAGAAGCTTAAACCCTAGTTTATGCGTTGCTTCGTAGGGGCTGATATGGATCCATACGCTTAATGTTGTGGCTAGGTTACCTTAATACTTCTTTTTGTAGTTGCGGATGCTTGCAATAGGGGTTAATCATAAGTGGGATGCTTGTCCAAGTTAGGGCAGTACCCAAGTACTGGCCCACCCACATATCAAATTATCAAAGTACCGAACGCGAATCATATGAACGTGATGAAAACTAGCTTGACGATAATTCCCAATGTGTCCTCAGGAGCTCCTTTATCATTATTAGAAATTGTCCAGGCTTATCCTTTGCTATGGGTCCTATTCATCGGGAGGGGTGTGGCGTACCGCAAAACGGGACTCCACGGGATATTGTTCATCTCCACCGTCGACCTCCTCCAGCCTCCACCTATGACTATTCATCCACGGGCTCCTATTCATCCAGCCTCCACCGCCCGCTACTCCACCGGCTACTGTTCAACTAGCCCTCTCCACGGGCTCCTGTTCAACCACCCCTCCACGAGCTACTATTCATCCAGCCCTCCAGCGGCTACTGTTAAACCAACATGTCGGCGTTCTGGGAACGAGGGTCCCCAGACTTGCCTGTCTGCGGCCTGCGGCGTGGCTCAAGTGGTGGCCCAGTACGGCCCATCTTCATCAGCACAAGACTCAAGACCCTCGCGAGGGGCCAAGCCATGCGGGGCGGACGATGCTAGGCTTCCTCAGGAACGGCCTCACCAGGTAGGCTCGCGAGGAGGCGGAGTGATCAAGGTAGGGTACCTCGCGAGGTGCTCGTGACGCAAGCCATGACGATCGAGACCAGGCGGACGCCAGGCGGGCGCCGGCCTGCGCAACGTCCTTGTTTCCTCTTTGGTGCAAAGGGGGCAAGCACAGGCGCGGAGTACCAAGGCATCAGGCAAAGGTTGCCATTTCAGTGCAACAAGACCAAGACCAGCGAAGCGGTAGAATGGAGGTCACCGTGGAGCCCAACACGGCGTCATTGCCAGTGCTTTTGGCAGCCGAAGACCAACTTTAGTCAGGATAACTTGTACTAGATGTTCCCCTTCGAAATGGCCGTTGTTGGCGCCCTTCCCGCTCAATATTTGGGAAGAGGCCCAGGGCCTCTATGAATAGGACTAGCCACCACAGTAGAGAGGGGTCCAGTTTTTGGGACTCATCAAGAGCTCATTAGAGAGAGATAGGCGATCGAACTCACCCAAGCAGTTTATTGCACCAGCTCAAGAACACCTCTCGCGAGGCTGTTCTTCCCTTGTACTATTCATCATCGGCCCCAGAGGTAAACCACCACACCACACACTGGAGTAGGGTATTACACCACAACGGTGGCCCGAACTAGTATAAATCTTGTGTCCCTCGTGTTGTTCATCGTTTTCAGCTTAGATCTCACGAGGCGATTGGACGTAGATCGATAGGGGAGAGATCTTCGTGCGGACCCCAGAGTTCGAACCTTAAGGGTCTGCCGAAACCCAACATCCGACATTTGGCGCGCCAGGTAGGGGTGCGCCGGAGCTCTCCCTTCCGTCGACACGTTCCCCATCAGCACCACGCTCTGCCCTCATGGAGGCCAATGCACTGCCCGCTCCGGCTGTTGACACCTGCGCGGAAACCAGGGGGCTCCGAGCCCTGGCCCCCGCCTTGCGACAAGTGCAGTGGCCGAACAAGTTCAAGCCGGACATGCCACCGCACTACGACGGCACGGCCGACCCGTTGGCCTTCCTGCTGGCATATGAAGAAGTCGTCCTCAAGGCCGGAGGCGACGACAAGGTCATGGCGAACTGGCTGCCCATGGCCCTTACCAGCATCCCGCGCATGTGGCTACTCCACCTGCCAGTGGCTTCTGTGGCCTCCTGGGAGGAGTTGCGCAACATCTTCCTTGCCCATCATGCTGTGTCGGCACCCCCAGTCGTCACGGCCATCCTGGGCGGATTGCAGGCACCACCTTCAAGCTGCCACGTCAAGTCATTCGTCCGCCAGATCGGTGCCGTCCACAATCGCTGAGAAACCCCCCCCCCCCCGGGATGGGTGGCACCCGAGGCTGATTTGAACTTCAGCTCGGATGATCACCCCTCCAACACCGCCTGTTTGGGCGCACTCCCGATGCTATGCACCCCACCATCTGCTAGGTGGCCATCACCAGGACCCTCATTGACGGTGGTGTCGGCCTCAACATGCTCTCGGTGGAGGCCTTCAGCCTCCTCCACGTACCGCTAGAGCGGCTTCAACCCGGCAGGCCCTTGTCGGGCGTCGGAGGCGGTTCCACCGGCTCCCTGGGGCAGATCCGCCTCCCGGTGACCTTCGGCACCCACGACAACTTCTGCACGGAGCTGATCAACTTCGACATCGCCCCCATCGGCCTCCCGTACAATGCCATCCTCGGCTACCCAGCCTTGGCCCTGTTCATGGCAGCGACTCACCCGGCGTACAACCTCATGAAGATGCCCGGGAGCAGTGGCGTCCTTACCGTGTCCGGAGACGCAAGGGATGCGTTGCAGGAGCTCAAGCTTGCTTTCAAGACGGCCGCGGTGGCGCAGCCTGCCAGCGCAGATGCCCTCGAGCCCAAGAGGGCTGCGCCAACTAAGAAGAAGCAGCTATTCACCCAAGACAAGGCGGAGACCAAGCAGGTACCGGTCGACGAGGATGGATCCACTGGCACCACCTTCACCATAGGCGCCAACCTCGACCCTGAGCAGGAGGAGGCTTTGGTGAAGTTCCTGCGTGCAAACAAGGTGGTGTTTGCGTGGGAACCTGATCAGCTGGCAGGGGTCCCAAGGGGTGTGATTGAACATCATCTCAATGTATGCCCCAACGTACGCCCCGTGAAGCAGAAGGCAAGGCCACAATCCACTGAAAAGCAGGCCTTCATCGTCCAAGAAACCCGCAAGTTAGAGGCAGCAGGAGTCATTCGCGAGGTCCGCTACCCTAAATGGCTGGCCAACCCTGTTGTTGTGCCAAAAAAGGGAGGAAAGGAACACATGTGTGTCGACTTCACCAACCTCAACAAGGCCTGCCCACAGGATCCATTCCCGCTCCCTCGCATCGACCAGATCGTCGACTCTACCGCTGAGTGTGACCTGTTGTGCTTCCTGGATGCCTTCTCGGGCTATCACCAGATCAAGATGGCAGTAGAAGACATGGAGAAAACGGCCTTCCTGACCCCGTGTGGAGTGTACTGCTATACCTGCATGCCATTTGGGTTGCGCAACGCAGGCGCAACCTTTCAGCGACTGATGCACATCGCCTTGGGCCGGCAGCTCGGGAGAAACACTGAAGCTTATGTCGATGACATTGTGGTGAAGTCTCGGGAGGCGAAAACCCTGATATAGGACCAGGAAGAGCGAGCCTCCATGAAGTGGATCTACGGCTCAATCTGGAGAAGTGTGTATTTGGAGTCCCCTCGGGCAAGCTCTTGGGCTTCCTAGTGTCCCACAGGGGCATCGAGGCTAACCCAGAGAAGGTCAAAGCAGTTGAAGACATGAGTCCGCCGAAGACCCTCGGAAAAATGCAGAAGCTCACCGGGCGTGTAACCGCGTTGGGACGCTTCATCTCCAAGCTGGGGGAGCGGGCACTGCCCTTCTTCAAGCTGATGAAGAAGAAGGGCCCGTTCGAGTGGACTGAAGAGGCCGACAAGGCATTCCAAGATCTCAAGAAGTACCTTACCAGCCCTCCGGGTGATGGTAGCTCCGCGCCCTCGGGGGCCCTTGGTGCTTTACCTTGCAGCCACCCCCTACTCTGCCAGCGCAGCCGTAGTGGCGGTGAGAGAGGAGCGCCGGCCCAAGGCCGCAGCCGTCGTCCCAGCCGAAGCAGAGCAAGGCCAAGAATGCCTCACGAAGACCACGACCACAGCAGAAAAGGATCAGCCTCAGCAGGGGAATGCACCCGGAGCGGAGGAGGCCTCTCCAGGCAACCATGCGCTGGGGGCTCCGTCGTCTCAGGAGGCGCCTCAACCTTCGGAGGACACAGGCTGTGCCAGCACCCTCAACCTCGTCGAGCACCCTGTATACTTAGTCACCACGGTGCTATGGGACGCGAGGGCGTGGTACCCCATGCCCCAATAACACCTCCTCGCATTGTTAGTGGCTTCGTGCAAGTTGCGGCACTACTTTCAAGGCCATCCCATCAAGGTCGTCTCAGCATACCCCTTGGAAAGGGTACTCAGGAGCCCCAACTCAGCTGGAAGAGTTGCTGAATGGAACATCGAACTGCAAGCGTTTCAGCTGGAATTCAGCACGACCAGAGTCATCAAGGGAGCCGCACTTGCAGATTTCGTGGCAGAATGGGCAGAGGCATCGGGGCTCAAGGCGGGCGAGGACTGGTTGCTTTCCCCGGGAAGTGAAGCGCCGGACGACTGGGTCATGTACTTCGACAGAGCATTCTCGCGACAGGGCGCGGGGGCTGGCACAGTGCTCATATCCCCCACTCAGGACAAGCTCTACTATGTTGTGCAACTCTGCTTCCAGCATGGAGAGAAGGTCTCCAACAACATAGCAGAGTACGAGGGCCTGATAGCAGGCTTGAAAGCTGCAGCCGCCTTGGGGGTAAAGCGCCTCATCATCAAGGGCGATTTACAACTCCTCTTCAACTTCTCCAACAAGGTATATGAGCCGAAGGACGAGCACATGGAAGCATATCTTGCGGAGGTCCGCGGGATGGAGAAACAGTTTTGGGGGATGGAGTTGCAACATGTGCCTCGCGGCACCAATCACAAGGTTGATGACATCGCCAGGAGGGTGTCCAGGCGGTTGCCTCAGGAGCCTGGCGTCTTCGAGGAGCGACTCTTCAAACCCTCGGCGACACCATCACTATCGAGCACAGCACAGCCTCGGGAGGAGCTCCCTCAACCGCCTGCCTCAGGAGCCCCGGCCTGTGGCCCGACCTCAGGGGCACGCCTGCTCCTGGTGCTGGAGCCTCAGGAAGGATGTTGGACCGCGGGGTTCAAGGATTACTTGGTGCGAGGGATCCTGCCAGAGAAGGAGGAGGAAGCAGAACGCGTGGTGCGGCAGGCCACGACTTACTGCATCCAAGACGGAGAGCTCTACCGAAAGCGGCCGAATGACGTTACTCTACGTTGCATCTCCAGGGAGCAAGGAAAAGAGCTGCTGGCAGACATTCACGGTGGAGACTGTGGGCACCACTCATCTTCGCGCACACTCGTCGGCAAGGCGTTTCGCAGCGGTTTCTATTGGCCAACAGCACTCAATGACACAATCGAGCTGGTGAAGGCTTGTGAAGCCTGTCAGTTCCATGCCAAGCAGATTCACCAGCCAGCTCAGGGCCTTCAGACCATTCCCCTCTCATGGTCGTTAGCTGTTTGGGGACTGGACATCCTAGGCCCATTTCCTCAGGCGCTAGGGGGCTACCGCTACCTTTACGTCGCCATTGACAAATACACGAAGTGGGCAAAAGTGGAAGCTGTCCGCAGCATCCCGGCTGGCTCGGCAGTCAAGTTCATGAGGGGCCTCGTGAGCCGGTTTGGGGTACCCAATCGCATCATCACCGACAACGGTTCGCAGTTCACCATCAATCTCTTCAAAACATATTGTGCTAACCTTGGAATGTAGATATGCTACGCTTCGGTGGCACACCCTCGGAGCAACGGCCAAGCTGAGCACGCCAACACGGAGGTCCTGAAAGGCCTCAAAACCCGAACCTTCAAGAAGAAGCTGGAGGCCTGCAGCAGGGGCTGGCACGACGAGCTTCAGTCCGTGCTATGGTCCATCCGTACTACCGCTACCAAGTCGACCGGCGAAACCCCGTTCTTCCTCGTCTATGGTACTGAGGCGGTCCTTCCTCATGAGGTCAGGCATCGCTCCGCGTAGGTCCTGGCTTTCAACGAAGCATAGCAGGACGCCATGTGGGGGGTGCACCTCGTGCTTGGGGAGGAACGTCGTCGGGAGGCTGTGCTTCAGGCTGCGAGATACCAACAAGCATTGCGGCGGTACCACTGCCGCAGCATCCGCCCCAGGACCCTCGAGGTAGGTGACCTCGTGCTCAGACGGGTGCTCTCCAGGGAGGGGCTACACAAGCTCTCACCCATGTGGGTGGGCCCGTTCAAGGTTGTTCATGTCTCTAGGCCTGGCGCCGCATGCTTGGAGACTCAGGAGGGGGTGCCCATCCCGAACGCGTGGAACATCCAGCATCTCCGAAAATTCTACCCTTGAAGAAAGGCCCAGAGCCTGTAAAGAAGGCCCGGCGCCTATGAAGCTAGACGAACCAAGGAAGGCCCGGTGCCTGTGAAGAAGGCTAACGCCTGTGAAGCTCATTTCCTCGAGAAAGGCCCAGAGCCTGTGAAGAAGGCCAATGCCTGTGAAGCTCACCGCCCGTGACACTTTCACGTAATAATGAGTTGGGGTTGTACACGCCCCAGAGTCTCCGGAGAGCCGCCCTCGCGCCTCGGGGGCTCCCGCCCACGCCCAGTGGCAGCTTTTAGCTTTGCGCTAGTGAGAAGACGTCGAAGACTAGATTAGGTGCCGGACGCGGCTTTTTCATTTGCTTTCTGTAGTTGGCTTGTTCGCCCCTATTTGAAGTTTTATTGGAGTTGTTGTCGTCCTTGACTTGTGACTCTCTGTCTTTTTCGCCTACTTGCCTCGTTTTCTCTCGCGCAAGTCTCGCGAGGGGGCTACGCGGGCACCCTCGCGAGTGTTTTCTGCCCCAGTTGTTTGAGGCTCTCCTATCCAAGTCCACTACGGGAGCACCCCTCCTAGTCTGTGCCCCACGGGCATCGCGACACGAAGACATGACCTGAGTCGGTCGCCTCCGCGACCGAGACCGGAAGTTACCACTCCTAACTAATCCTTGTAGGACATGAAGCACACAGCGAGGCCTCGGCCTCGGGAAGCAAAGACTGCGGCAAGTCCCCCCGAGCTAAGTAATTCCTGCATGCGGGCATGCGGCACAAAAACACAGCACGGAAATGGCGGAAACAGCATGGTAATTAACAGCAATAGTCCAACACGCCGCCACGGGGCCCTACACTACTTTCTCTTTGTGCAGGGAAGGGAGAAAAACAAAATGGGCACGACTTGCTCGGCACCAACTCACGGCGGGGGCTCGTACTGCCTCCGGAGTTCAGTCAGACTCCTCCTCGCGCTTCACCGAGGCGCGACAGCGGACTGGCCCGCTACCTCCCTCAAGGCAAGCGCGACAGCGCGGGGGCTAGTCACGGCCTCCGCTGGAGGAGCTACTGTCCGAAGGAGAGCCGTCGAAGCTTGGCGAGCCACGAGCGCCGCCGACCATGCGCCTGCCGTCATCTTCATCCCGATCAGCGCCGGGGCTGGGTACCCGGCCGCGGTCATCGCCTTCGGGGCAGCACCCAGCGCGGCGACCGTCTTCTCTGAACACCATCACGTAGAGGGTGGCGTCGCCATCGAACTTGAAGTGCAGGGTGCACCGCTGGCTCAGGCCACGTGCGCGGGCAAACGTTTGCCAGCCGTGGGTCAGGGCCACATTCCCGGCGACGGAGACCTCCAGCGAAGCCCAGGAGGCCCTGCTGCAGCGACCGTCCGCTTGAAGCCAGAGGCTACCCAGAGCGCCGGCCGGAAGTTCGCCTGCAAAGAATCAGGGAAGCTGGAGCCAGGTGCTGGTTCGGTCCGCTGACCACACGACGAACTCCGGTAGCACCTCCACCGAGTGGAAGCGCGGCCTGGGGGGCCGCCTAGTCACAGCGCGCCTTCCCTCAACAACTAGGTGCCAATCGCCACGCAGGGGATCGCCTCCGCGACAGCAGGAAGCCACTGCGGGAGCCACAGGATGCTTGCATGGACGACCTCGGCCGCGCTTGGCCGGGGGAGAGTCAGGCCCTTCTCGACGAGCCTTTCCCTTCTCTGCGGCCGATAACCTCTTCGGCGGCGCCATGGGAGATGGCGAGTAGCTGGGATGGGGAGAAAGAAGGAAGCAAGGAGGGAGATGTGCAGCGGAGGCTTGCGCCCTCCTGCATTTATAACCGGAAGGAAGCCAACCATCGGCCTCCACGATCGCAGGTAATCATGACCCGTTTCTGCATGCAGGGACTTGTCAAGTCGAGCGGTTGCCGAGGCAGCGTGGAGAAGCGGAGACACCCACGTCCAATCAACCGCCATGTGGCGCCCAAGGCCGCAGGCTGATGGGGCCCGTGGGGCTCCGCACTTGCCCCTTCGCTTCTTCGCTAAGCCAAGTCCGAGCGCGCCTTGGGCCCGGGGGCTACTGTCGGCGTTCTGGGAACAGGGGTCCCCAGACTTTCCTGCCTGCGGCGTGGCTCAAGTGGTGGCCCAGTACGACCCATCTTCATCAGCACAAGACTCAAGACCCTCGCGAGGGGCCAAGCCACGCGGGGCGGACGACGCTAGGCTTCCTCAGGAACGGCCTCGCTAGGCAAGCTCGCGAGGAGGCGGAGAGATCAAGGCAGGGTACCTCACGAGGTGCTCGTGATGCAAGCCATGACGTTCGAGACCAGGCGGGCGCCAGCCTGCGCAGCGTCCTTGTTTCCTCTTTGGTGCAAAGGGGGCAAGCACAGGCGCGGAGTACCAAGGCATCAGGCAAAGGTTGCCATTTTAGTGCAACGAGACCAAGACCAGCGGAGCGGCGGGATGGAGATCACGTGGAGCCCAAGATGGTGTCATTGCCGGTGCTTTTGGCAGCCGAAGACCAACTTTAGTCAGGATAACTTGTACTAGGTGTTTGCCTTCGAAATGGCCGTTGTTGGCGCCCTTCCCGCTCAATATTTGGGAAGAGGCTCAGGGCCTCTATAAATAGGACTAGCCACCACAGTAGAGAGGGATCCAGTTTTTGGGACTCATCAAGAGCTCATTAGAGAGAGAGAGAGAGGCGATCGAACTCACCCAAGCAGTTCATCGCACCAACTCAAGAACACCTCTCGCGAGGCTGTTCTTCCCTTGTACTATTCATCATCGGCCCCAGAGGCAATCCACCACACCGCACACTGGATTAGGGTATTACACCACAACGGTGGCCCGAACCAGTATAAATCTTGTGTTCCTCGTGTTGTTCATCGTTTTCAGCTTAGATCTCATGAGGCGATCGGATGTAGATCGGTAGGGGAGAGATCTTCGTGCGCACCCCAGAGTTCGAACCTTAAGGGTCTGGCGGAACCCAACATCCGACACAGCCCTCCACCAGCTATTGTTCAGCCTTCCCTTCACGGGGTCATGTTCATCCAGCCCTCCACGGGGTCTTGTTCATCCACGCCCAACCGGTTCGATCGATCGGGGTCCTGTTCATCCAGCGGCAACACCACGGGGCCCTATTCATCCACCCCCATCAGGAACTATTCATCCAAACCCCCCAGCAACGCTCACTGTTCATCCAGAGGCAGCATCGATCGGCTTCAGTTAGCAGCAGTAGCGAAGGAATCGCTTGATCGCTCGGGTTCGGTAACGCGTAGCCTGCAGTTCAATCACTCGGGTTCAGTTAGGCGACGCCTCGCTCGGGTTTAGTTAGAGTCCAATGCCTTTCACCCACGCGCGTACGGTATGAGAGAAACGCACATCGCTCGGCCCCCGACCACCCACCGTAACCGGGAACTCCCCGATATTTTCCTCGGCCTCGCTTCTACCACGGTTTTTTCCGTCATGGACGGCCCAAAGAATGTCATGCAGCTGCGTCTCCGGCTCGCCTAGGATGAAAAGCCCTGTTTCTGTCATGATTTTTTGTCGTAGAAGTAGGAGCCCACCACATCTATGATGATACCGGGTTTTGTCACAATTATCGTCATAGAAGTGCCGTAAGTATGACAGAAAAAAAATCGTTCGGCCCAAAATGTCAGGGATGTGTTCTTTTTTTGTAGTGAATGTCAGTGAGAAATACGTACTCCCCCAAGCTTAGGCTTTTGGCCTAAGTTGGTCTATGCCCATGGATCGAAGCGACCCTCTCTGATGTACTGAGGAGGGTCCTCGGGGTGCCACAGGTTAGCGAGCTCCTCCGGATCCCACTGATAAACAGACTCTCGATATGGGTCAAGCGGTGGCTCAGGCTCAGGCTCTGGGACTTGTGTTAGCTCCTAGTATGCATAAATGTCCTCGGGCAGGATGAGGTACGTGCCTGAAACTACATTGAACAAAGAGGCTACATGCAAGATAATAGTCTCACACTTAGTTTTAGCAAATATCAAGTTATACTTAAGTATCTTCGTCTTATTTTTAACAATAAAGTCATGTGCTACCATACTCTTATAGTCTAGAAAAATAGTGGGAAACAACTTTTCCTCTTCCTCATGATGCCTAATAGGTATCTCAAAGTGTTTAGCAAGGCGTGAAGCAAAGATACCTCCAAAGATGGGGCCCTTTGTATGGTTCAGACTTAACCGTTTAGCAACAATAGCGCCTAAACTGAAAGTTGTATCACGAAACAAAGCATGGTGCAAAATAGCAAGGTCAGGAGCACTAAGGTTCCCACTGTTCCCGCGACCAATTAAGCATCTACTAGAAAATATTGCAAAGTAACATAGAACAGGAAAATGTATACTAGTAGTCCTTGCATCTGAAACTTTTCTTGTTTCCCCTACAACAGTTTGATCAATAAATTCATCCACATCACTAGGATGTGGTTCCTCGATGTTTCCCGCAAAGGGCAGCTTGCAAACTATGCAAAAATCATATAGTGACATCTACTTAAACTCATCATATAAATAAAACTCTACTGAAGGTGGTGATTTTCTAGCATGAAAGTAAAACTTTTGCATGAAAATATTAGTGAGTAGGAGATACTGTTCACGCTAGTCATTGAGGAAGTCGGTGAGTCCTGCATTAGCAGCCAAATAATAAAAGTCGTCATGAATTCCGGCGGCTCTCAAGAATGCATCACAAGGCCATTCGCACGGCCGAACCTCCGCAGTGTGAGGAAGATTGTATTTGGGCTTTTTATTTTCTTCATTCTGCTTATCCATCGAGCTTCGGCTCGAGGAGACCCTCAACAATCTCTTCATCAATTTCTTTCTCTGAAAAATTTCTGAAATTTTTAGTGACTCAAAATAAAAGTGAACCAAACTCAACAAGATTGATAGCAACTACTCCCACAAGTGCCTAGAGGCTATATCATGTATTAAAACTACTTTCAACCATATAAATTTGACATGCAAGCTCAAGAACAGGGTCACCTCAGCAACAAAAATTTGCAATAAATAAAGCACTAGAACAAAAACTAATTGGAACATTGGAGGAGTCACATATCAAAGAACAATCCCCCAAAGCAGTTCTGTGAATGGAACTTTGAGCAAGGAGATTGAAAATGGGAGCAAAACGAGCTAGAACACGAGTTTGGCAGTAGGAAGAGGGAATTCAAAACCTCCAATAGTAACCGTTGAAATTTTTCCAATCGAATTGATACTATGAACTTGAGGTTGTTTCTTCGGAAAGTGTATCGTATGCTCATTACCATTAACATAAAAAGTGACATTGCCTTTGTTGCAATCAATGACAGCCCCTGCAGTATTCAACAAGGGTCTACCAAGGATGATCGATATACTGTCATCCTCGGGAATAGCAAAAATAAAAAAGTCCGTTAAAATAGTAACATTTGCAACCACAACATGCACATCCTCACAAACACCGACGGGTATAACAGTTAATTTATCGGCCATTTGCAAAGAGATTTCAATAGGTGTCAACTTATTCAAATCAAGTCTACGATATAAAGAGAGAGGCATAACACTAACACCGGCTCCAAGATCACATAAAGCAGTTTTAACATAGTTTCTATTAATGGAGCATGGTATAGTTGGTACTCGTGGATCTCCTATTTTCTTTGGTATTCCACCCTTAAAAGTATAATTAGCAAGCATGGTGGAAATTTCAGCTTCCGGTATCTTTCTTTTATTTGTAACAATATCTTTCATATACTTAGCTAAGGATTCATTTTAAGCATATCAGTCAAACGCATACGCAAAAAGATAGGTCTAATCATTTTAGCAAAGCGCTCAAAATCCTCACCATCCCTTGGATGGCTTAGGAGGAAAAGGCATGGGTTTTTGAACCCATGGTTCTCTTTCCTTACCGTGCTTTCTAGCAACAAAGTCTCTCTTATCATAACGTTGATTCTTTGATTGTGGGTTATCAAGATCAACAACAGGTTCAATCTCTACATCATTGTTATTACTAGGTTGAGCATCAACATGAACGTCATCATTAACATTATCACTAGGTTCATGTTCATTACCAGATTGTGTTTCAGCATCAGAAATAGAAATATCATTGGGATTCTCAGGTGTGTCAACAACAGGTTCACTAGAAGCATGCAAAGTCCTATCATTTTTCTTTTTCTTTTTCTTAGAAGGACTTGGTGCATCAACATTAGTTCTCTGAGAATCTTGCTCAACTCTCTTAGGATGGCCCTCAGGATACAAACTTTCCTGGGTCATTCTACCACCTCTAGTCATAACTCTAACATCATTATCATTGTTCTTATTATTTAATTCATTGAGCAAATAATCTTGTGCTTTAAGTACTTGTTCTACTTGAGTGGTAACCATGGAGGCATGTTTACTAATAAGCTTAAGGTTACCTTTAACTCTAGACATATAATCACTCAAGTGCTCAACCATATAAGCATTACGTTTCAATTGTTTACCAACATAAGCATTGAAGTTTTCTTGTTTAATAATAAAATTATCAAACTCATCCAAGCATTGACTGGCAAACTTAGTAGATGGGATTTCACACTTATCAAATCTATAAAGTGAATTTACCTTTACTACCTGTGCAGGGTTATCAAGACCATGTATTTCTTCAATAGGTGGTAAATTCTTAACATCTTCAGCTTTAATACCTTTTTCTTTCATAGATTTCTTTGCCTCTTGCATATCTTCAGGACTGAGAAATAGAATACCCCTTTTAATCGGAGTTGGCCTAGGAGTTGGTTCAGGAAGTGCCCAATCATTATCATTACTCGAGATATTGTTCAATAGCAATTCAGCTTGCTCAACAGTTCTTTCCATGAAAACACAACCAGCATAACTATCCAGGTGGTCTCTGGAAGCATCAGTTAGTCCATTATAAAAGATATCAAGTATTTCATTTTTCTTGAGAGGATGGTCAGGCAAAGCATTAAGTAATCGGAGAAGCCTCCCCCAAGCTTTTGGGAGACTCTCTTCTTCAATTTGCACAAAATTAAATATTTCCCATAAGGCAGCTTGTTTCTTATGAGCGGGAAAATATTTTGCAGAGAAGTAATAAATCATATCCTGGGGACTTGATGACCCACAAGTATAGGGGATCAATCGTAGCTCTTTTCGATAAGTAAGGGTGTCGAACCCAACGAGGAGTAGAAGGAAATGACAAGTAGTTTTCAGTAAGATGATGTCTTCAAGTAATGAAACTGTAAGTAGCGAGTAGTTTGGTAGCAAGATAATTTGTAACGAGCAAGTAACGATAGTAACAATAAGTTTGTAGCAAGGTAGCCCAATCCTTTTTAGACAAAGGACAGGCCAAAACGGTCTCTTATAACATGCAAAGCATTCTTGAGGGTACACGGGAATTTCATCTACTTACTTTTGTCATGTTGGTTTGATTTGTGTTCGCTACTTTGATAATTTGATATGTGGGTGGACCGGTGCTTAGGTGTTGTTCTTACTTGAACAAACCTACTACTTATGATTAACCCTCCCGCAAGCATCCGCAACTACGAGAAAAGTATTAAGAATAAATTCTAACCATAGCATTAAACTCTAGGATCCAATCGGTCCCTTATGGAATAGTGCATAAATTGGGGTTTAAGTTTATGTCACTCTCGCAACCCACCATCTATTTACTACTCCACAATGCATTCCTTTAGGCCCAAATATGGTGAAGTGTCATGTAGTCGACGTTCACATGACACCACTAAGGGAATCACAACATGCATACTATCAAAATATCGAACACATGTCAAATTCACATGATTACTGATAACCCACAAGTGTAGGGGATCACAACAGCTTTCGAGGGTAGAGTATTCAACCCAAATTTATTGATTCGACACAAGGGGAGCCAAAGAATATTAGCAGTTGAGTTGTCAATTCAACCACACCTGGATAACTTAGTATCTACAGCAAAGTATTTAGTAGCAAAGTAGTATGATAGTAATGGTAATAGTGGCAAAAGTAAAGATAATAGTTTTGTAGTGATTGTAACAGTAGCAATGGAAAAGTAAATAAGCAAAGCACAATATGTGAAAAGCTCGTAGGCATTGGATCAGTGATGGATAATTATGTCGGATGCGATTCCTCATGTAATAGCTATAACATAGGGTGACACAGAACTAGCTCCAGTTCATCAATGTAATGTAGGCATGTATTCCGTATATAGTCATACGTGCTTGTGGAAAAGAAATTGCATGACATCTTTTGTCCTACCCTCCCGTGGTAGCGGGGTCCTAGCGGAAACTAAGGGATATTAAGGCCTCCTTTTAATAGAGAACCGGAACAAAGCATTAACACATAGTGAATACATGAACTCCTCAAACTACGGTCATCACCGAGAAGTATCCCGGTTATTGTCACTTCGGGGTTGTCGGATCATAACACATAATAGGTGACTATAGACTTGCAAGATAGGATCAAGAACACACATATATTCATGAAAACATAATAGGTTCAGATCTTAAATCATGGCACTCGGGCCCTAGTGACAAGCATTAAGCATAGCAAAGTCATAGCAACATCAATCTCAGAACATAGTGGATACTAGGGATCAAACCCTAACAAAACTAACTTGATTACATGGTAAATCTCATCCAACCCATCACCGTCCAACAAGCCTACGATGGAATTACTCACGCACGACGGTGAGCATCATGAAATTGGTGATGGAGGATGGTTGATGATGACGACGGCGACGAATTCCCCTCTCCGAAGCCCCGAACGGACTCCAGATCAGCCCTCCCGAGGGAGATTAGGGCTTGGCGGCGGCTCCGTATCGTAAAACGCGATGAAACTTTCTCTCTGATTTTTCTCTCCGCGAAACGGAATATATGGAGTTGGAGTTGAGGTCGGTGGAGCCTCAGGGGGCCCACGAGACAGGGGGCGCGCCCAGGGGGGTGGGCACGCCCCCCACTCTCGTGGACAGGGTGTGGGCCCCCTGGTCTTGATTCTTTCGCCAGAAGTTTTGATATTTTCCAAAACTTGCCTCCGTGGATTTTCAAGTCATTCCGAGAACTTTTGTGTTCTACACATAAAACAACATCATGGCAGTTCTGCTGAAAACAGCATCAGTCCGGGTTAGTTTCATTCAAATCATGCAAGTTAGAGTCCAAAACAAGGGCAAAACTGTTTGGAAAAGTAGATACATTGGAGACGTATCAACTCCCCAAAGCTTAAACCTTTGCTTGTCCTCAAGCAATTCAGTTGATAAACTGAAAGTGATAAAGAAAAAATTTACAAACTTTGTTTGCTCTTGTTGTTGTAAACATGTAAAGCCAGCATTCAAGTTTCAGCAAGTATTATGAACTAACCATACTCACAATAACACTTAGGTCTCACAATTACTCGTATCAATGGCATAATCAGCTAGCGAGCCATAATAATAAAACTCGGATGACAACACTTTCTCAAAACAATCATAACATGATATAACAAAATGGTATCTCACTAGCCCTTTCTAAGACTACAAAACATAAATGCAGAGCACGTTTAAAGATCAAGGACTGACTAGACATTGTAATTCATGGTAAAAGAGATCCAGTCAAGTCATACCCAATATAAACCAATAGTAATGAATGCAAATGACAGTGTGCTCTCCAGCGGGTGCTTTTTAATAAGAGGGATGATGACTCAACATAAAAGTAAATAGATAGGCCCTTCGCAGAGGGAAGCAGGGATTTGTAGAGGTGCGAGAGCTCGATTTAAAAATAGAGATTGAATAACATTTTGAGCGGCATACTTTCACTGCCAACGCAACAACTATGAGATGGTTGTATCTTCCATACTACATTCATTATAGGCAGTTCCCAAACAGAATGGTAAAAGTTTATACTCCCCCACCACCAACAAGCATCAATCCATGGCTTGCTTGAAACAACGAGTGCCTCCAACTAACAACAGCCCTGGGGGAGTTTTGTTTAATTATATTGATTTGCTTTGATCTTTTTGGATCATGGGACTGGGCATCCCGGTTACCGGCCCTTTCTCGTGAATGAGGAGCGGAGTCCACTCCTCTTGATAATAACCCACCTAGCATGGAAGATATAGGCAGCCCTAGTTGAAACATGAGCTGCTCGAGCATACAAAACAGAATTTCATTTGAAGGTTTAGAGTTTGGCACATACAAATTTACTTGGAACGGCAGGTAAATACCGCATATAGGAAGGTATGGTGGACTCATTAGAATAACTTTGGGGTTTAAGGAGTTTCGATGCACAAGCAGTATTCCCGCTTAGTACAGGTGAAGGCTAGCAAAAGACTGGGAAGCGACCAACTGAGAGAGCGATAACAGTCATAAACATGCATTAAAATTAATTCACACCAAGTACAAGCATGAGTAGGATATAATCTACCATGAACATAAATATCATGAAGGCTATGTTGATTTGTTTCAACTACATGCGTGAACATGTGCCAAGTCGAGTCACTCAATTCATTCAAAGGAGGATACCATCCCATCATACCACACCGTAATCATTCTAATAGCATATTGGCACGCAAGATAAACCATTATAACTCATAGCTAATCAAGCATGGTACAAGCAACTATAATCTCTAAATGTCATTGCAAATATGTTTACTTCATAATAAGATGAATCAGGAATGATGAACTCATCATATTTACAAAAACAAGAGAGGTTGAGTTCATACCAGTTTCTCCCATCTCAATCAGTCCATCTTATATCGTCATTATTGCCTTCACTTGCACGACCGAACGATGTGTATAATAATAATAGTGCACGTGCATTGTACTAAGCTGGAATCTGCAAGCATTCAACTCAAGAGAGAAGACAAAGTAATATGGCTCTAAGTAAAATAAACAATCATGCATATGAGAGCCACTAAACATTTTCAATATGGTCTTCTACTCTCGACCCCCAAAGGAAAGAAAAATAAAACTACTTACATGGGAAAGCTCCCAACAAGTAAGAAGAAGAACGAGAAATCTTTTTGGGTTTTCATTTTAATTACTACTACAAGCATGGAAATTAAACTAACTAATTTTTTTGTTTTTTCTCAAGGTTTAACAAACACACAAGAAAAAGGCTAGAAAAAGAAAATTAAACTAGCATGGATAATACAATGAAAGAGTATGAGCACCGACGACTAGAATAGTGTGTGAACATGAATGTAAAGTCGGTGAGAAATACGTACTCCCCCAAGCTTAGGCTTTTGCCTAAGTTGGTCTAATGCCAAGGACCGCGGCTACTCTCCCCGGTGTACTGAGAGGTGTAATCAGGATTCCACTGGCTGGCCATCTTCGGGTCCCACTGGTAGGATGATGCACGATAAGGGTCCAGTGCAGGTTCCGGCTCAGGATCAGGTTCTGGAGTGGATGCTTGGCCTCGATGAGCGTACACTGCTTCCGACGTGACAAGAAAATTATCTGCAATCAAATCAAACAAGAGAGGCGCAGGCAAAATAATAGTCTCATTGTGTTTCTTATTAAATCTCAGGTTATACAAGAGCATCTTATCTTCGTTGTCAACAATGAACTCATGTGCTACCATGCTCTTGTAATCTAAAATGTAAGGAGGCAATTTTGTCTCCTCTTTCTCATGGTGCCTGATAGGTATCTCAAAATGTCTAGCAAGACGTGCAACATAGATACCTCCAAAGATGGGGCCTTTTGTATGATTCAGTCTTAGCCGTTTAGCAATGACGGCACCCATACTAAAACTATTATCTCCAAACAAGGCATGGTGAAGAATAATAATATCAGGAACATTGAAGTTTCCACTATTTCCACGACCAATCAAGCATCTACTAGAAAATATGGCAAAGTAGCGTAAAACAGGAAAGTGTATGCTAGAGATTCTTGCATCGGAACCCTTCTTTGGATCCCCTACAGTGATAGTGTTAACAAAGCCATCCACATCTCTATGATGTGGTTCCTCTAATTTTCCCTCAAAGGGTATCCTACATACCGCGTGAAAATTACGTAAAGACATTTCCCTGAATTCATCATATAAATGAAATGATACTGAAGGCGGTGACTTCTTAGGATAATAATAAAAGTTTTGCACGAAAGTATTGGTGAGTAAGAGATACCGATTGATCCGGTCGTTGAGGAAATCGGTCAAGCATGCATTCTCGATCAAAGAATAAAAGTCTTCATAAATTCCAGCTTCTCTCAAGAAATTGTCACAGGGCCATTCACACAGCCGTACTTCCGCTATACGAGGAAGATTATATTTGGCCTTTTCCTTCTCTTTAGCTTGTTTTTTCTGGGAGCCTTGGCTAGAAGAGCCCCTTAAAAACCTCCTTAACATTTTCTGAATTTTTTTGAAATTTTAGTAACTTCAAAATAGAAGTGAATAAAACTAAACAAGATTGGTAGCAACTACTCCTACAAGTGCCTAGAGCCTATATCATGCATTAGAATTACTTGGGACCTCATAAATTTAACATGCAAGCTCAAGAACATGGTCACCTATGCAGCAAAAATTTGCAATGAATAAAGCACTAGAACAAAAACTAATTGGACCAATGGAGGAGTCACATACCAAGCAACAATCTCCCAAAGCAGTTTTGTGAATGGAGCTTTGAGCAAGGAGATCGAAAATCATAGCAAAATGAGCTAGAACTCGTGCTTGAGCTGGATGGGGATTTTTTGGGAAGAAGATGGAGTGTGTGGGTGCTGGCATAAGTGGAGGGGGGCCACCAGGGGCCCACGAGATAGGGGGCGCGCCCAGGGGGTGTGGGCGCGCCCTCCACTCTCGTGGCCTGGTGCTTGCCCCTCCTGCAGTGTTTTCAGTGCCTAAAATCCTCAAATATTCCATAAATAATCATACTAAATTTGCAGGGCATTTGGAGCACTTTTATTTTCGGGATATTTTTTATTGCATGAATATTTCAGAAAACAGACGGATAATACTATTTTTGCTTTATTAATTCTAAATAACAGAAAGTAAAAAGAGGGTACAGAAGGTTGTGCCTTCTAGTTTCATCCATCTCATGATCATCAAAATGAATCCACTAACAAGGTTGATCAAGTCTTGTTAACAAACTCATTCCGAATAACACGGAACCAGAGAAATTTCGAATAACACTAAGTTACCTCAACGGGGATATGAACATCCCCAATAATAAGAATATCATATTTTTTTCTTGACAGTAGGAAGAGGAAATTCAAAACCTCCAATAATGATAGTTGGAACTTTTCCAATAGAATTGATGCTATGAACTTGAGATTGTTTCCTCGGAAAGTGTACCGTATGCTCATTACCATTAACATGAAAAGTGACATTGCCTTTGTTGACATCAATAACAGCCCCTGCAGTATTCAAAAAGGGTCTACCAAGGATAATCGACATACTATCGTCCTCGGGAATATCAAGAATAACAAAGTCCGTTAAGATAGTGACATTTGCAACCACAACAGGCACATCCTCACAAATACCGACAGGTATAGTAGTTGATTTATCAGCCATTTGCAAAGATATTTTAGTAGGTGTCAGCTTATTCCGTTCAAGTCTACGATATAAAGAGATAGGCATAACACTAACACCGGCTCCAAGATCACATAAAGCAGTTCTAACATAATTTCTTTTAATGGAGCCTGGTATAGTTGGTACCCCAAGATCTCCAAGTTTCTTTGGTATTCCACCTTTCAAAGTGTAATTAGCAAGCATGGTGGAAATTTCAGCTTCCGGTATCTTTCTCTTATTTGTAATGATATCTTTCATATACTTAGCATAAGGACTTACTTTAAGCATATTAGTTAAGCGCATACGTAAGAAGATAGGTCTAATCATTTCAGCAAAGCGCTCAAAATCCTCATCATCCTTTGTCTTGGATGGTTTAGGAGGAAAGGGCATGGGTTTCTGAACCCATGGTTCTCTTTCTCTACCGTGCTTCCTAGCAACAAAATCTCTCTTATCATAACGTTGATTCTTTGATTGTGGGTTATCAAGATCAACAACAGGTTCAATCTCTACTTCATTGTTTTTGCTAGGTTGAGCATTAACATGAACATTATCATTAACATTATCACTAGGTTCATGTTCATCACCTGATCGTGTTTCAGCATCAGAGATAGAAATATCATTGGGATTCTCAGGTGTGTCTACAACAGGTTCACTAGAAGCATGCAAAGTCCTATCATTTTTCTTTTTATTCTTTTTAGAAGAACTAGGTGCCTCTAAATTGTTTCTCTGAGAATTTATGTGGCCTTCAGGATACAAAGGTTCCTGAGTCATTCTACCAGTTCTAGTAGCCACTCTAACAGCAAAGTCATTTTTATTGTTTAATTCATTAAGCAAATCATTTTGAGCTTTAAGTACTTGCTTAGCTTGAGTAGCAACCATAGAAGCATATTTGCTAATGAGTTTGAGTTCACCTTTAACTCTAGCCATATAATCACTCAAGTGTCCTATCTCAAAAGCATTATTCTTTAATTCTCTACCAATATAAGCATTAAAACTTTCTTGTCTAGCCATAAAGTCATCAAATTCATCTAAGCATGGGCTATGAAATTTAGTAGAGGGAATTTCAACTTTATCATAACTATAGAGAGAATTTACCTTTACTACCTGTGTCGGGTTATCAAGACAATGTGGTTCTTCGACAGGTGGTATATTAAGACCATGTATTTCTTCAATAGGAGGTAAATTCTTAACATCTTCAGCTTTAATACCTTTTTCTTTCATTGATTTCTTTGCCTCTTGCATATCTTCAGGACTGAGAAATAAAACACCTCTCTTCTTCGGAGTGGGTTTAGGAATAGGCTCAGGAGTTGGCTCAATTGGTTCAGGAATTGGCTCAGGAATTGGCTCAGGAAGAGTCCAATTATTTTCATTAGTCAACATATTATTCAATAGTAATTCAGCTTCATCGACTGTTCTTTCCCTGAAAACACAACCAGCACAACTATCCAAGTAGTCCTTGGAAGCATCGGTTAGTCCATTATAAAAGACATCAAGTATTTCATTTTTCTTAAGAGGATGATCAGGCAAAGCATTAAGTAATCGGAGAAGCCTCCCCCAAGCTTGTGGGAGACTCTCTTCTTTGATTTGCACAAAAGTATATATTTCCCGCAAGGCAGCTTGTTTCTTATGAGTAGGGAAATATTTAGAAGAGAAGTAATAAATCATATCCTGGGGACTACGCACACAACCAGGATCAAGAGAATTAAACCAAGTCTTAGCATCACCCTTTAATGAGAACATAAATATCTTAAGGATATAATAATAGTGAAACTTCTCATCATTAGTAAACAGGGTGGCTATATCATTTAACTTGGTAAGATGTGCCACAACAGTTTCAGATTCAAGGCCATAAAAAGGATCAGATTCAACTAAAGTAATAATTTCAGGATCAACAAAGAATTCATGATCCTTATCAGTAACACAGATAGGTGAAGTAACAAAAGCAGGGTCAAGTTTCATTCTAGCATTAAGAGATTGTTGCTTCCATTTAGCTAATAACTTTTTAAGATCATATCTATCTTTACAAGCAAAGATAGCTCTAGCAGCTTCCTCTTCCATAACATAACCCTCAGGAACAACAGGTAATTCATAATCAGGGGGAGAACTTTCATCATCGCTATCATCAATAATAGCATCTTCAATAATTTCATTCTCTCTAGCCCTAGCAAGTTGTTCATCAAGAAATTCACCCAATGGCAAAGTGGTATCATGCACAGAAGTAGTTTCATCATAAGTATCATGCATAGCAGAAGTGGCATCATCAATAACATGCGACATATCAGAATTCATAGCAGTAGCAAGTTTAGGTGTCGCTAGCTTACTAATAACAGAAGGATAATCTAGTGCAAAGCTAGATGGCAGTTCCTTACCTCCCCTCGTAGTTGAGGGCAAAATCTTGGTTCTTTCGTCTTTCAAGTTCCTCATAGTGATCAACAGATATAAATCCCAAGTGACTCAAAGAATAGAGCTATGCTCCCCGGCAATGGCGCCAGAAATTAGTCTTGATAACCCACAAGTGTAGGGGATCGCAACAACTTTCGAGGGTAGAGTATTCAACCCAAATTTATTGATGTGACACAAGGGGATCCAAAGAATATTATTGAGTATTAGCAGTTGAGTTGTCAATTCAACCACACCTGGATAACTTAGTATCTGCAGCAAAGTATTTTAGTAGCAAAGTAGTATGATAGTAATGGTAACAATGGCAAAAGTAAAGATAATAGTTTTGTAGTGATTGTAACAGTAGCAACGGAAAAGTAAATAAGCAAAGCACAATATGTGAAAAGCTCGTAGGCATTGGATCAGTGATGGATAATTATGTCGGATGTGATTCCTCATGTAATAGCTATAACATAGGGTGACACAGAACTACCTCCAGTTCATCAATGTAATGTAGGCGTGTATTCCGTATATAGTCATACATGCTTATGGAAAAGAACTTGCATGACATCTTTTGTCCTACCCTCCCCTGGCAGCGGGGTCCTAGCGGAAACTAAGGGATATTAAGGCCTCCTTTTAATAGAGAACCGGAACAAAGCATTAACACATAGTGAATACATGAACTCCTCAAACTACGGTCATCACCGAGAAGTATCTATTGTCACTTCGGGGTTGTCGGATCATAACACATAATAGGTGACTATAGACTTGCAAGATAGGATCAAGTACACACATATATTCATGAAAACATAATAGGTTCAGATCTGAAATCATGGCACTCGGGCCCTAGTGACAAGCATTAAGCATAGCAAAGTCATAGCAACATCAATCTCATAACACAGTGGATACTAGGGATCAAACCCTAACAAAACTAACTTGGTTACATGGTAAATCTCATCCAACCCATCACCGTCCAGCAAGCCTACGATGGAATTACTCACGCACGGTGGTGAGCATCATGAAATTGGTGATGGAGGATGGTTGATGATGACGACGACGACGAATCCCCCTCTCCGGAGCCCCGAACGAACTCCAGATCAGCCCTCCCGGGAGAGGTTAGGGCTTGGCGGCGGCTCCGTATCGTAAAACGCGATGAAACTTTCTCTCTGATTTTTTTCTCTGCGAAACGGAATATATGGAGTTGGAGTTGAGGTCGGTGGAGCCTCAGTGGGCCCACGAGACAGGGGGGCACGCCCAGGGGGGTGGGCGGGCCCCCCACCCTCGTGGACAGGGTGTGGGCCCCCTGGTCTTGATTCTTTCGCCAGTATTTTTTATATTTTCCAAAACTTGCCTCCGTGGATTTTCAGGTCATTCCGAGAACTTTTGTTTTCTACACATAAAACAACATCATGGTAGTTCTGCTGAAAACATCGTCAGTCCCAGTTAGTTTCATTCAAATCATGCAAGTTAGAGTCCAAAACAAGGGCAAAAGTGTTTGGAAAAGTAGATACGTTGGAGACGTATCAATTGCTTGCAACATGATTTCTCCCGTGACTTCAAGAACAAAAGTAACTACTCACAAATGATAAACATGCTCAAGATCAGAGGGGTATTGAATAACATAATGGAGCTGAACAAATAATCTTCCACCAAATAAACCGTATAGTAATCAACTACAAGATGTAATCAACACTACTAGTTACCCACGGGCACCAATCTATAGTTTTGATACAAAGATTGAATGCAAGAGATGAACTAGGGTTTGAGAGGAGTTGGTGTTGTGAATATGTTGATGAAGACGGCTCTCCCCAAGATGGGGGAGTTGTTGGTAATGATGATGACGATGATTTCCCCCTCTAGGAGGGAAGTTCCCTCGGCAGAATCGCTCCACCAGAGGGCAAAAGTGCTCCTTCCCAAGTTCCTCCTCAAGACAGCGGCGCTTCGTCCCAAATGTCCTCCCCTAATTTTTTCTAGGTCAAAATGACTTTTATACCAGAAGATGGGCACCGGAGGTGGGCCGAGGAGGGCACAACCCACCATGGCACGCCCGGGCTCCCTGGCGCGCCCAGGTGGGTTGTGCCCACCTGGTGGGCCCCCTCTGGTAGTTATTTGCTCCAATATTCCTTAAATATTCCATAAAAATTCTCCGTGAAGGCTCAACTTGTTTGGAGTTGTGTAGAATAGGTAGCCTGGCGTAGCTTTTTCAGTACCAGATTTCCAGCTGCCAGAATTCTCCCTCTTGGTGTGTACCTTGCAAATTATGAGAGAAAAGGCATTAGAATTACTCCAAAAAGCATTATTATGGATAAAAGCATTATAAATAACAGTAAGAAAACATGATGCAAAATGGACGTATCAGGACTACGCACACAACCGGGAGCAAGAGAATTAAACCATATCTTAGCATCACCCTTTAATGAGAAAGGAACCAATTTAAGAATATAGTAATAATGAATTTTTTCCTCATGAGTAAATAGGGTGGCTATATCATTCAATTTAGTAAGATGTTCCACAATAGTTTCAGATTCGTAGAAATAGAAAGGATCAGATTCAACCAAAGTAATTAACTCAGGATCGACAGAGAAATCATAATCCTTATAAGTAACACAGATAGGTGAAGTAGCAAAAGCAGGGTCATATTTCATTATAGCATTCAAAGACTTTTCTTTCAGCTTAGCTACAGTCTCTTAAGATCATATCTATCATTGCAAGCGAAAAGGTCTCTAGCAGTTTCTTCATCCATAACATAACCCTCAGGCACAACAGGCAATTCATATATAGGGGGGTAATCTTCATCATCACTTTCATTAATATCATCACTTCCAATAATTTCATTCTCTCTAACCCTGGCAAGTTGTTCATCAAGAAATTCACCTAATGGCACAGTATTATCAAGCAGAGAATTTGTGTCATCATAAACTTCATGCATAGCAGAAGTGGCATCATCAATAACATGCGACATATCAGAATCAATAGCAGGTGCAGGTGTAGGTGTCACAAATTTACTCATAATAGAAGGTGAATCAAGTGCAGAGCTAGATGGCAGTTCCTTACATCCCCTCGTAGTTGAGGAAAAAATCTTGGTTCTTTCATCTTTCAAGTTCCTCATAGTGATCAACAGATATAAATTCCAAGTGACTCAAAGAATAGAGATATGCTCCCCATCAATGGTGCCAGAAAAATGTCTTGATAACCCACAAGTATAGGAGATCGCAACAGTTTTCGAGGGTAGAGTATTAAACCCAAATTTATTGATTCGACACAAGGGGATCCAAAGAATATTCTCGAGTATTAGCAGCTGAGTTGGCAATTCAACCACACCTGAAAGACTTAATATCTGCAGCAAAGTATTTAGTAGCAAAGTAGTATGGAAGTAACGATAACGGTGGCAAAAGTAATAGTAGCTGTTTTGTAGCAATCGTAACAGTGGCAACGGAGAAGTAACTAAGCAAATATCAATATGTGAAAAGATCGTAGGCAATGGATAATGATGGATAATTATGTCTGATGCAATTCATCATGCAACAGTCATAACATAGGGTGACACAGAACTAGCTCCGGTTCATCAATGTAATGTAGGCATGTATTCCGAATATAGTCATATGTGCTTATGGAAAAGAACTTGCATGACATCTTTTGTCCAACCCTCCCGTGGCAGCAGGGTCCTATTGGAAACTAAGGGATATTAAGGCCTCCTTTTAATAGAGTACTAGACTAAAGCATTAGCACTTACTGAATACACGAACTCCTCAAACTACGCTCATCACGAGGAAGTGTCCCGACTATTGTCACTCTGGGGTTTGCCAGGTCATAACACGTAGTAGGTGACTATTGACTTGCAAGATAGGATCAAGAACTCACATATATTCATGAAAACATAATAGGTTCAGATATGAAATCATGGCACTCGGGCCCTAGTGACAAGCATTAAGCATGGCAAAGTCATAGCAACATCAATCTTAGAACATAATGGATACTAGGGATCAAACCCTAACAAAACTAACTCGATTACATGGTAAATCTCATCCTACCCATCACCGTCTAGCAAGCCTACAATGGGATTACTCACGCACGGCGGTGAGCATCATGAAAATGGTGATGGAGGATGATTGATGATGACGATGGCGACGGATTCCCCTCTTCGGAGTCCCGAACGGACTCCAGATCAGCCCTCCCGAGGAAGATTAGGGCTTGGCGGCGGCTCTGTATCGTAAAACGCGATGAATCCTTCTCCTTAATTTTTTCCTCCCCGAACGTGAAAATATGGAGTTGGAGTTGGGCTCGATGGAGGTACAGGGGCCACAAGGCATGGGCGCGCCCCAGGGGGTGGGTGCGCCCTACACCCTCGTGGACAGGGTGTGGGCCCCCTTACATTGATTCTTTTGCAAATATTTTTTATTAATTCCAAAACATGACTCTGTGGAGTTTCAGGTCATTCCGAGAACTTTTATTTCTACACAAAAATAACACCATGGCAGTTCAAAAGTGTTTGGAAAAGTAGATACGTTGGAGACGTATTAGTTTCTTACGTTAAATAGTAATATAACGTAACTCCCCGGACATATTTTGTCTGTTCGAGCAATATGATCGGATTGCCTGGTTTCCGAAGATACTAAACATTTCTTAGTTAAACACAGTATATGGAAACACTCCAACTTCTTGGTTCGGAGGTGGAAGCCAAAGGTCTGCAATGACAACAAATTTATAAGTTTGACAGGAGATAAGTTCGGTCATAAAGTACATTGATGCATAGAATCGAACGCCTACTCTCTATCTGCGCCATCTAATAGGCTATCTAGATTACAGTCTTGTTGCGAATATTTCGCTGCTGTCATTACTTGCTCATATACCAAGCTTACATGAATTTCCTTCCCGTCGGGTCCTTGAGGTCCAACTCGGGCCATATGATTCAGATCGAGTCTGGTATAGCATGTCTTCACCATGGCCCATGCCTCTCGAGCACCTTCACAGCATGCAGACGTCTTCCATAGCTCTAAGCGACGCCCAGCACCCTTGAACAGGTCAGCCAACCCTCCATGCTTTCCGGAGGAGTATCGGATGGCCATAAGGCTTTGACCATATTCTTCATGGCCTTCCGGGCACGCTCGTGCAGCTTTGACAGTTCTTTTAGAACGTCACTTTGAAGCCCGGACACTTCCTCCGCATGGCAGCCGGTCAACATACCTATATGAACCGAATTGTCAACATTCCATATTATATGATTATATCAATACTTCATATGGTTCAAAAGGTCATACCAAATATGCCGCCCTTTAGCTTTTGGTTTCCATGTTGTGCCTCCAAAAATTGAGCCTTTAAGCTCTTTATCTCTTCGGCCTGCTTCTTCACTTCATCTTCTAGTTTTTTATCTTTTCTCCCAGTCATTGGGGCACTCTTCATTGCTTCAAGCTCCGTGGTAGCAACATTTAGCTGTGTCCGGCTTGTCTCGAGCTCCTGAGACACCGCGCTGTTCTTCTCCTTGAGAACCTGCGGTCATATACGATCCTCAAATCGGTTAGCTCCTTCGGCTTTAAGTCTCGGGGGCTACTCGTATCTATATATAAGATTTGCATAAATTTTTCACCTGGATATCCTTTGAGAATAGGCGAGAAACACATGTAAGTCCATCCCGGGCAGCCCGGATATACGCGCTCATAGTGTTGAGAGCGATAAACTCTTCCTCCAAAAAGACCAGGGCACACAGGGTCTCTTTTAAGCGATGGTGATTCATCGCGCTCTCCACCTCGGAGTTAGTGACGGACATATCATCTAGATCTTCCTGAGGCGGATGAGCTGGCGCCACCCCTGTATGCACCCTCATCCTAGTCGACAACTTCGGCATCGCATTGGCTGCAGCCCGGCTTGCTGGGATCTTTGGCATGGTTCGCCATATACCTCTCCTGAGATAATAAAGGGAGATGAAGATGATAATTCGGCTTTACGCCCAAGTATGAAACAAGGAACATACCTTTTTGGTAATGGAGCAGGCTCAGTAGCGCTCCTGACCTCCTTTCACTTCACACGACCACACCTTGAGGGTAGGGCTGGAATTCGAGCCAAGTCGAGCCAGCTCGGCTCGACTCGCTAGAGCTCGTTTCGTTAACGAGCTAGCTCGGCTCGACTCATTACTATAACAAGCTCAAACCCAAGATTGGCTCGACTCGTATAACTCGTGAGCTGGCTCGTTTAGCTTGTTAAGCTCGTTAAAGATATAAACATAAACCCTCAAATATGATAAAAATGATTATGTGTATATTAAACATATATATCACTAAACAATTATAATTTTCTTGTAATGCATGAGTATCCTAGGAGGCTAGGCCTTCAACGGCTGGGCCTTGGGTTGTGCGCCTGGGGCATAAGCTGTTTAGTGGCTGATCTTTCTTTTTACTGGGAGTGGCTGATTTATTGTATCGAGCCTAACGAGTTACACGAGTACTCGTGAGATTGGCTCGTTTAACTTGCTCTATAAACGATCTTAAACTAAAGCTCGGCTCGACTCATTATTCTTCGAGTTCGAGTCGATTTGAGCCGAGTCACGAGCTACTTGTTTAGCTCACGAGCTTCGAGCTTTTTTTCCAGCCCTACTTGAGGGTGTCGTCCTTCTTCTTGTTGCCCGACCTTAGGTATGGTTCACTGAGCGCCGATCCCGCTTAATGCAGCCCAGTGCGGAGAGTAAGTTATGAACGGAAATGTCACTCTTTTTTATTTCCAAACACTTACCTTAACGAAGGGGTAGAGATCAGGGTAAACGGCCGTGATGGCTACTTCCGGGCCGTCAAGGCTTGCCTGGTAATAGACTCTGTCTTCAAATTCCACAAATATATCCGGATCCCCATGGAATCCGGGGTCTTTGTGGCATGCGTGGTCTTCTGGTTGGGGAGGAGGGCAATAGATGTTCTCGACTACCTTCCTCCATGACTATTTTTGAAACTACCAGAATATTCAGTTAATGCGCCCCAATGATAAAAAAAGGTGTTGAATGACTAAACTTACCTAGTCAACGGGGTTGTACATGGAGAACCATCCCGACAATGTAGACAGGCGAAGTCTTCTTCCTCTCCCTTATAAAGGTCCATAAGCATGGCAGCCAATGCAGCTTGGTTATCCGGACCCTTTCGCGTATAGTGAGACGCGTCGTCCTCCCTGTTGTAGTTCCATAAAGGACCCACTCTGGACTGAAGAGGCTGGATACATCGCTTTATCGCAATAGCCATGACGATGGAGAGTCCAGAATGGGTCAACAATCTAACCTTGCTGAACAATCTCATCACTTACGTACTATCCTCTTGTATGCAGGACTTGGGGCACCAGCTGAATAGCTTCTTTAAAGGAGCGTTGGAGAATTCGGGAAGACCACACTGAACAGGGTCCGGAAGAGGAACATCCTCAATATAGAACCATTCCAAAGACCATTTGTCGACCCCCTCTTCGGAGTCTCAACTGGGTAACCGGATCCGGCTATGCGCCATACTTCGGCGCCACCCACTTCAAATATGGACCCTCCGCCCTAGTGGCGGGGACGAAGCAGAAGAACTTTTTCCATAGTTTGAAATGAGACTCACAGCCTAAAAATAATTCGCAAAGGGCGACAAAACCAGAAATGTGCAGAATGGAACCTGTTGTGAGGTTGTGCAGTTGGATCCCGTAATATTCCAGTAGACCCATGAGGAAGGGGTGGACTGGGAATGCTATGCCCCTCAGAAGGAACGAGATTGTGACGCCCCCGATTCAATCGTACACTAATTATACACGCAAATGTGTACGATCAAGATCAGGGACTCACGGGAAGATATCACAACACAACTCTAGACACAAATAAAATAATACAAGCTTTATATTACAAGCCATGGGCCTCGAGGGCTCGAATACAAAAGCTCGATACACAAGAGTCAGCGGAAGCAACAATATCTGAGTACAGACATAAGTTAAACAAGGATGCCTTAAGAAGGCTAGCACAAAAGCAACAACGATGGAAGAGGCAAGGCCTCCTGCCTGGGACCTCCTAACTACTCCTGGTCTTCGGTAGCCTCCATGTAGTAGTATCCGTCGGCGGTGGCATCTAGCTCCAAGGATCCACCATCTGGTTGCATCAACCGGAAAGAAGAAAGAAGGGGGGAAAGGGGTAGCAAAGCAACCGTGAGTACTCATCCAAAGTACTCGCAAGCATCAGATCTATACTAAGTATGCATTTGTATCAAATGGAAGGGTTGTATCTGTGGACTGAACTGCAGAATGCCAAAATAGAGGGGGCAAGCCTAGCCTATCGAAGACTAGCACCTTCACGCAGCTCCGAGCATCTTGCAGCATGTAGAAGAGTAAAGAATAGCAGTTTATAATTAACAAGCATGTTGTAACATTAATGCCCAGAGATCCTTCCTCGACTCCCTGCGAGAAAGCAATCCCGGAGCCACATATCCATCACATATCAAGTATCCATTTCTAGTTGTATAAGATCAGGATATAAGTCTGAACGTCCATTACCGAGGACACGGTATTCGAATAAAGATCTTCCCTGCAGGGGTGCACCACGTTTGCCAACACGCTCGATCACGTTGGCCGGACACACCTTTCTGGGGTCAATGCCCGGCCTCGGAAGATCAACACGTCGCAGCCCTACCTAGGCTCAGCAGAGAGGTCCCCGTCGGTCTACATCCTAAGCACTCCGGGGTCTGGGCCCATCGCCCGTTGCACTCCGGGTCGTTGCGAGCAGGGCGGACCAGGCTCCACCACTACAGGATGGTGCCGGCCCAGCCGTGCCGCACTGCTGATCTGGACGTCTGACAAAGCTTCGGCTGATAATGCGACGTCGAGGCCCATAACTATTCTCACGTGGTGGTTGGTGCGTAAAGGCCAGAGGCCAACTCAGAACAAATACCCAAACCATAGTGTATTATTAGCTTGCAGAGACGAGCAGAGACTCACGATCGAAAGTGACCCCGTCGCCCCGTCTCGTGGACTTACGACAAGGGCCTAGAATGCCCGGCCGTGCCACGTCATTATCATGCGGGTGCTCTCCGCCCCCCCCCCCCGACTTTCACCAAGGTCTCAAGTAAAGTCAAAGTAACCGTGTGTCCAGACATCAAGGGGAAAACCCGAGGAATCACCCCCGGTGGATTCCACTCAATGTAATCATCAAGGTGAACGTAAGAGGGACCACCCTCGAGGTTCACTCTTGAGGTGTTGAACGACAAGCCGTATCGGGAATGGTGAAAGAGGAAATCACCCTCGATGACCACGACCGAATAGCTACACTACAGAATTATCATCAGGAGTGCGTTATGAGGGATCACCCTCGGCACTCGATAGTAGCTCTGCAGAGTCAAGCAACTAAAGGGGCGTGATGTGATGTGAGGTGTCGGGCTCTGGTCGTCGATCACGTCGATTGAGGCGTCGATGATGAAGCAGGGGCAACAAGGACAAGTGGGGGTCACTGATGGATCACTAGCCAACCTATACTAAGCAGTTTAGGATAAGCAAGTAGGTAACAATAAGCAGGTACAAAAGCAGGCTATGCATCAGAATAGGAGCAAACAATAACAGTAGCAAAATCTAATGCAAGCATGAGAGTATAGAATCGGCGATATCGGAATGATCAAAGGGGGGCTTGCCTGGTTGCTCAGACAAGAAGGAGGGTCGTCGTCAACGTAGTCGATCACAGGGGCATCAGCAGCGGTCTCGGGTCTACCAGAGAAAAGGGGGAAGAAACAGTAAATACACGCAAACATATGCACAACAAGACAATAAGCGGGGCTAGAGGTGTTCTAACGCAGGGCTAGGCGTTACTGGCGAAGGGGGATAACATCCGGGAATGTTTCCCCAGGTTTAGCATTTTCGGACAGATGAAACCGAGGGGAAAAGTTGCATGTTCAGGTAGTTAGGGGCATGTGGCAGATGAACGGACCACGTATTCGGATTCGTCTCGTCGTTCTGAGCAACTTTCATGTATAAAACTTTTTCATCCGAGCTACAGATTATTTTATATTATTTTTCAAAGTTTTAAACATTTTTTGAAATTATTATTAATTCGAAAATAGGGTTATTGCATCAGCATGATGCCATCATGATGTCAGCGGTCAACGCTGACCGTTGACTGGTCAAACAGGGCAGTGTGGCCCGTCTGTCATTGACCTAACTAATTAGCAGATTTATATTAACTAAACTAGTTCATTAGGCTAACTAAGCAAGGTTAATTAAGTTAATCAATTACCTAATTAATTAACTAATTACTTATTATTATTCTAAATACATTTCTCTTTTTTTAACGTTTATTGGGGCTGGGCCCCACGTGCCATTTGCCCAGGGGGCCGATGCGGGCACGGGCGCTGGATGCGGGCGCGTGGGCGCTTGCCCGGGATGACAGGGGGCGCCAGCCAGGGGCGAGGCCACGGCGACGGCCGGAGGGGCCGCAGCCACGGCGAGGTCGGCCGGGCTGCGAGCGGCGCCGGCGAGGCGACCGAGCAGTGGACGGGGCCGGCAGCGGGCCGGAGCGGCAGGGGAGAGCGGGGTGAGCGCCGTGCAGGGCCGCGGTGGTGGTCGGGGCGGCCGTCGCGAGCGAGAGGTGGTGCGGGGAGTGGGGCGCAGCTCGCGGACGTGCGCTGAGGGCGGCCGACGAACAGGGTCACGGCGTGCGGCGCATCACGGCGAGGTCTCGACGAGGGGGCTTGCTCACCCGGGTTGAAGGGGAGGCCCGATGCAGGAGAAGGCGACGGCGGGGAGGTGGCGCGTCGGGGTCGAGGAGGCGACGGGCAGTGCTGGCAAACGACGACGGCGAGGCGGACCGGGACGGCGAGGTGGTGCAGAGCACGGCGCCGCGGGGTGGACGGGTCTGTGCGGTGCCGCGGGGTGACGGCGACGAGGCAGTCCGGTGGGGGGGGGCGAGGCGGCGTGTTCGACGAGGGCGGCGCCAGGGTTGGGTGCTGGCGACGGAGGCGTGGGGCGGCGCGGGATCGAGCGTGGTCGTCGGGGTGGATCCCCGATCCAGATTGAGGGGGAAGTGGGAGGAGCGAGGGGGATCGTGGGAGGGGGCAAGTGGGGCGGTGAGGGGTTAGGGTTTCGGTCGGTTGGACCGGGGGGGTTAGTAGGCTAGGGCGCGGGGTGGGCTGGCCCATTCGGGCGGCTGGGGCCAGCTGGGCCACTGGATGGGCCGAGGTCCAGTTGGCCACGAGGCCCATTTTTTTGTATTTTAGTTTTCTTTTCTTATATGTATTTTATTTCTTTTCTGTTTTATTTTGTTTTTAGAGCATTTAGCCATTTTGTAAAAAGATGAGTTCTCCACTAATATTACCAAATGATTACTTGCAACAACTTGATCATTTTTGTTTGCATGTTTGATAAATTTGAAACCTGACTTTAAATTTGAGTTTGAATATAAGCAGTGGTTTGGATCAAGTGAGGATTAGCAACAGTAACATGATGACATGGCACCATTAACGGAGGATTACTGTAGCTTAATTATCCGGGCGTCACAGAGATGAAGCACACCCTCTCCCCTTGGCTGGGAGTGGGGAAATTCTCTGCCAATGCATCATCGCCCATAGAATTTAACCCTGCCCGTACAGAGACTAGATCCGCGGGGAAAGATATCCTTGCGTATGGAGTCGATTGAGCTGGAGATGGGATACGGAACAACTTTGCCAATCCCCCTCTTGAGGGCCATGCGATCACAAGGAGGAACCGGGGGCACTAGCCATGGTATGAGTTTTTTCCGTGGTTTGCTCTGTTGCTCTTGGGGCGATGTGAGATGGCGTTTTGGAGATCTAATATCGCTATATAAGCGCTACCTGAGCCTACTAAAAATATTAAAATATAAAGGTAATGGACCGTTCACGTTCACTCAAACGCGTGGAAATCAACGCGATGGCAGGAAGGAATCAAAAAGACTGGACGCGGAAGCCGAGGCCGGATTATCATCAATCCGGAATATGGTGGAGAACCCGCCTTGCAAAGCCGAAGACTTATATCCGCATACATCGTCATTGAAGGCAAGTTCGGGGGCTACTGAGGGAGTCCTGGATTCGGGGGTCCTCAGGTGTCCGGCCTAGGAGTATGGGCCGGGTTGGATGGGCCGTACAAGATCAAGCTGAAGATTATCCTTCGTGTTCGAATGGGACTTATCCATACGTAGACGGCAAGATTAGTCCGGAAGTTTCCTTCCCTGATGAACCGACCTTGTACAAACCCTGGGCCCCTCCGGTGTGTATATAAACTGGAGGGGTTAGTCCGTAGAGGCTATCTTCATTACCTTCATTGGGATACTCATAGGCAAGACATCTAGGGTTTAGCCATTACGATCTCGAGGTAGATCAACTCTTGTAATCTTCATACTCGTCGAATAAAATCAAGCAGGAGTAGGGTTTTACCTCCCTTAAGAGGGCCCGAACTTGGCTAAACACCGTGTCCCCTGGTCCCCTGTTACCATTGATCCCTAGACGCACAACTTGGGTCCCCCTACCTAAGATCTGCCGGTTTTGACACCGACAGTGGTGCCTAAAAGCGCCAGGTGATACGCCAGTGCAGATCTATTGTAGATCCAATGAAGAGGGCTCTGTAGCAAGATCTTGCAGTGTCGGCACCCGAAGTAGTCCAGCGCCATGACAGCTTGTCTGGTTCATCAGATAAGATCACCAGGCGTAGGTGTCGCCATAGAGCCATGTATTGCACGACCATGGTCGTGCCCATGGCGCCTGGATGTCCACGATCCAGGCACGGTCGAGCAGGCCATCACGCACCGACCGCACCTTGCACCGCCGCTTGGGCATAGAGTCATATACCAGGGGCACGATCTCGGCCATGGATTGGCTATTATTTGTTTTGAATGACCATTTGTGAAACTTAATCCTCTCTTTGACCCCTCAAACAATTTATTTTCAAATCTGATCCCTCACATTTGCACTTAGTTTTCTCATACCTAGCAGTTTCGTCCAATGATGCTTGTTTTCCTTGCATCAGATTAAGACTGCAGCGAACCAACCTAATTAGTTGGTTAGGCGGATAGTGATATTCTCAGCCCATTAGGGTTCAAGTTCTAGTGTTCGCATTTATTCTTGATTTATTTCAGGATTTTCGGCGATGCACATTCAGTGGGAGGTGTCGACGTTCACCTCGATTACGAGGCGTCTACGGTGACTTTGTAAAATCTCAAGATGATATGTCGACAGGGTGTGATTGCGAGCGTCCATAAGGGTGAGTGTGCGTGTATATACGAGCGCTTTGTGTTTGTACCGTGTTAAGAAAAACATTGTGAATGGTGTGAGATGCTCCCGGGCACGTTAACTCAGTACGCGCAACTCGGAGTCAGCTGCTCCGGGACCCTTTTTCGTGACTGGTTGTTTTTTTAACACAGTACAAACACAAGCGCTCATATATACACGCATACGCTCATCCCTATGAACGCGCATATGCATACCCTACCCTTATGAGCATCTCCGAGAGATTGAGCCGACATATCATCTTGACATTTTACGAAGTCACTAGCGCCTCCTAGTCGACGAAAACGTCTCCTCCCACTGAACACGCATCGCCGAAAATCCCAAACCAAGACTTGAACCCTGATGGGCCGAGGATACTCTGTCCTCGTAACCATCCAACCACGGGTTAATTTGCTGCGCGTCTGGTTGTTGCATCGTTGAGCGCCTATCTATGAGGCGTGTAATCTATTCCAAGTTCTCGACGCCTTGCTTGAAGCGTCTGAGCCTCCACTCCACTGTCACTACTCCGCGAGCTCGGGTGGGATTCAAGGGGTCATTTTTATCCTTGTTGTATGGTCCAAATCAGTTCCTACTCTCTCGAAGCCTCTCCTCGCAGCTGTCGCTATACATCTTCTAATGAGTCAAAAATGTGTATTGATGTTAATCTTAATTTTATGCCTACATGATAAGTTTGTGGGATTTTACCGCGTACATGCATGTCTTTTTGTTGTTTTTTCCAGATGTGTTTTTTGAAGCAACTGAAGCATTAAGGATAATTATTTTCAGGTAAAGGTTATAGTATGCTATCATTTCCACAATTTATATCTTCAATATATGCCATGAAATTCTAAAACAAGTAGTCAAAGAACACATAACAACAATCTGTCAAGAACATAACACTATGTAAAGATATAATTTTTAACCGTGCTTATGTAACTCCAAAAGTTCTGAAAAATTAGGACATGGCATTCAATTTGTAATGCAATACTATGTAAAAAATTCATCAATTGATCACATCTAGTATAAATACAAATTGAGACACTAGATGCAAAATTTTCTGTTTCTATACATAACCTAACAAACAAGCATTTGCAACATCCTAAATGCTTAATTTGGCACAGAAAGCAAAACAAAATATACAAACATAATTACCACAATAGGAATAATTATGTTAACCCACTATACTGAATAAGCAATAAAAAGATACATATTGGTTGCCTCCTAACAAGTGTCACCGTTTAATGCTCTTAGTTAGTCATAATGCAAATCTATCACGTTTTATCATCATTTAATTATTCAGTAGGGCAACTTGATTTCTTAGGAGGATTATCAAACATACTATTAATCATAACACTCATAGGCACAAAGTTCAAACAGTTAGTGTCATAGGAAGGTTCCTTTTCTATCTTCTTAAAAGTTGGGTGCAAACTTATCATTTTTAAATCTCCCTTCTCCTTACGAGAAGAAGCACCCGAGTTTGGCCTGGGAACCTTAGGCACATGAGTATTTGTAGAGACCACCTCACTAGTTTTTATAGAAGAAAAAGTCAAACCTAAGACATTTATAACTTCTTCCAATTTATCAATTCTAGGGGGGACTTTGTTCTACTCTATCGGTAATTGGTTCCTTTTCCTTTAATAGTTTCAAAGCATTTCCCAACGTAGATACTAACTTAGCAACTTGATTGTGCACCTTTTTATCCAATTCTTCTAATTGTTGATGAGTTGGCGTTTTTTTCAATAATATCCAATCTCTGCATAAACCGTTTCAAAGTTATTTTAGTTTCATTAACCTTAATAGGTAGATGATTAGATGCTCGTTTCTCCTAGTTTAGTATGCATGTAATTGCTTACTTTGGTGTGTGGAAACATTATCTGTGTAGTCACTTATGTAATTCTATGCTTACTTTGGTTGTTGATGTTGTTCTTATAAGTATATATGTTAATGTTGTGTAGACAGAGCATAGATGTTGTGCGGACAGAGCAAATCACATCGCACACGGACTAAACAATGGAACCCGTCGGTGACGATTTCATCAATCGCTTACAATTGTATACTGGCAATCGTTTGCTCACAACACACAAGGCTTGTTAATATGAATCGTATGTGTTGTTATCGGTATTCCCACACATTTCTGATTACTGACCTATTTGCCGCATATCACACACATCTTGTTAAGTTGAACTGTTTCTGTTGTGTTGGCTAATCGCAAACAGTTCATCCGACTAAATTGTATGCCGTATATCGCACACACCTTGATCTGGCTGACTGTTTCTGTTGTGTTTCCTAATCACAAACAGTTCCTCCGAGTGAACTATATGCTGTATATTGCGCACACCTTCATCTATCGGACCGTTTATGTTGTTATGCTCATCGCAAACAGTTCATTCGACTGAACTGTATGCTACCCATCGCACACGTAACTACAATCTGAATCGTGTTTGATGTCTCTGCCATTTTTGATGTTTTTTACATCACCGTTCGCAATTAATGCATCGCACACAGTTTCGTTGAAGGGTCTCTGATTGTAGTGTCGTGTTAGAAGCATCCTACAGTAGTGATAGTCTAATTCATCGGATCAAATCATCGACCATGGCGACTAGTTGGGTGGTGGGTGGGTGTAAATTTCCCGGTAGTTGGCTTTAAGTCTGACCTAATCATAGACCGAAGTCTTGCCGTCCGAGATGGACATGCGCTGGATGCGGTCAAGCATCTCATTAAGGTGAGATAGCTCTTTGGAATTCATTACTGGATTGTAAGCGAGGCTAACTCGAAGTATGCCCGGCCGGTAACTTGACGTGTCTTCGGCGTGAAGGGGATTCTGGAGCGATTCTGGATTCTGCGCCGAAGTCAAATCCAACTCTGATGTGCTTCCCGAAGTGGTGGCTGGATCTACCTCCGGGCTGGAGATCGGAAGGGCGTTGGCTGAGTGGTCTCATTAGGGGGTCTCTAACGATACCGTGACGGAGATTGGCTCTGGGGTCGAGCCCCCGGCGCTAGATGAGTTCTTGATTCGGTCGGAGGCCCATCCTGACAGGACGAGCTCACCACGGGAGTCCACAGTGCACTCGAGACCGCCAAATCACGATCCGACCTGGGGATAGTTCTTGACCGAGGCCAGATAACCTGTTGAGTCAGCACAAAAAACCATGTTGCCGAACACAAAAAGTTGTCCGGGGCGAAAATACTCCTAAGGCCGTTACAACAGTTGATCTGCAAATGAACCATCGATCCTTCCGGTGATCCCACAGCGGAACTCTCAGTGAAAGCACCAGTGTCGGTGTCAAAACCGGCAAACCTCAGGGTAGGGGGTCCCGAGATTTGCATCTCGGATCGAGGGTAACAGGAACTAAGGAGACAATATTTACCCAGGGTCGGGCTCTCTCAATGGAGGTAAAACCCTACGTCTTGCTCTTGTTTATATTGATGGAGATGTATCGAGTACATAGTTCATCTACCGCGAGATCGTAATGTGTGGTCTAACTCTAGGGCTAGGTGAATGATTTTGTGTTGATGTCCCGTCTATGGGCTAAACCATATGGCTTATATACACGACAGGGAGGGTATCTAGGGTTGATACATCCATTTTGCATCATGTTTTTCTACTGTTATTTATGTTGTTTTATTGTATAATAATGCTTTTTGGAGTAATTCTACTGCCTTTTCTCTCATAATATGCAAGGTATACACAAAGGGGGAGAATTCTGGCAGCTGGAAATCTGGACCTGAAAAAGCTACGTCAAGCTACCTATTCTACACAACTCCAAATGAGCTGAAACTTCACGAGGAATTTTTTATGGAATAAATAAGAATTTTTGGAGTCAATGAGCACCAGAGGGGGCCCACCAGGTGGGCACAACCCACCTGGGCGCGCCAGGGAGCCCAGGCGTGCCCTGGTGGGTTGTGCTCACCCAGGCCCACCTTCGGTGCCCTCTTCTGGTATATAAGTCATTTTGACCTAGAAAAAAGGAGAGGACTTTCGGTATGAAGCATCACCGTCTTGAGGCGGAACTTAGGCAGGAGCACATTTGCCCTCCAGCGGAGCGATTCCGTCGGGGGAACTTCCCTCCCGGAGGGGGAACTTCCCTCCCGGAGGGGGAAATCATCGTCGTCATCATCACCGACAACTCTCCCATCTTGGGGAGGGCTATCTTGATCAACATCTTCAACAACACCAACTCCTCTCAAACCCTAGTTCATCTCTTGTGTTCAATCTTTGTACCGGAACTATAGATTGGTGCTTGTGGGTGACTAGTAGTGTTGATTACAGTTGATTACTATATGGTTTATATGGTGGAAGATTATATGTTCAGATCCATTATGCTATTTAATACCCCTCTGATCTTGAGCATGATTATCCTTTGTGAGTAGTTACTTTTGTTCTTGAGATCACATGAGAAATCATGTTGCAAGTAATCATGTGAATTTGATATGTGTCCCATATTTTGATAATATGTATGTTGTGATTCCCTTAGTGGTGTCATGTGAACGTCGACTACATGACACTTCATCATATCTGGGCCTAAGGGAATGCATTGTGGAGTAGTTATTAGATGATGGGTTGCGAGAGTGACAGAAGCTTAAACCCCAGTTTATGCGCTATTCCGTAAGGGACCGATTGGATCCAAAAGTTTAATGCCATGGTTAGAGTTTATTTTTAATACTTTTGTAATGCCCACGATGCGGTTATATCTCCCACGTGTCGAAGCACGACTTAGAGGCATAACCGCATGGTAGTTTTGTCGCAAGAAGGGTCATTTTCACACAATCCCATGTAATGAACAAGAATGGGATAAAGAGAGTTGGCTTACAATCGCCACTTCACACAATACATAAATAAATCATACATCATTCAAAATACACTCATGGACCGGCTACGGTCAAATCCAAATGAAAAGAAGACAACCCCAAATGCTAGATCCCCGATCGTCCCAACTGGGCTCCACTGCTGATCATCAGGAAACGAAACGTAGTAACGACCAAGGTCCTCATCAAACTCCCACTTAAGCTCGATTGCGTCACTTGCGATGGTATCCTCGGTACCTGCATCTGTTTTGGTAGAATCTATGAGCCACGGGGACTCAGCAATCTCACACCCGCGAGATCAAGACTATTTAAGCTTGTAGGTAGGAAAGGGGTATTATGGTGGAGCTGCAGCAAGCACTAAGCATATATGGTGGCTAACATACGCAAGTGAGAGCGAGAAGAGAAGCAACACAACGGTCGAGAAGCTAGAAGTGATCAAGAAGTGATCCTGAAATTACTTACGCTCATACATAACCCAAACCGTGTTCACTTCCCGGACTCCGCCGAGAAGAGACCATCATGGCTACACACGCGGTTGATGCATTTTAATTAAGTCAAGTGTCAAGTTCTCTACAACCGGACATTAACAAATTCCCATCTGCCTCATAACCGCGGGCACGGCTTTCAAAAGATAATATACCCTGCAGGGGTGTCCCAACTTAGCCCATCACAAGCTCTCACGGTCAACGAAGGATATACCTTCTCCCGGGAAGACCCGATCAGTCTCGGAATCCCGGTTTGCAAGACATTTCGACAATGGTAAAACAAGACCAGCAAAGCCACCCGACTATGCCGAATCCCGATAGGAGCTGCACATATCTCGTTCTCAGGGCACACCGGATTGTCCAAACTTCCGGTAGGCCATCCCAGAGTTGCCCCTAGTGGCCACCGGCGGCTGACAGGTTGGACCAACACTCACGACAAGCACTGGCCCGGGGGGGGTGTGGGGGTAAATAAAGATGACCCTCGGGCTCGCGAAAACCCGAGGGAAAAAGGCTTAGGTGGCAAATGGTAAACCAAGGTTGGGCCTTGCTGGAGGAGTTTTATTCAAAGCGAACTGTCAAGGGGGTCCCATAAATCACCCAACCGCGTAAGGAACGCAAAATCAAGGAACATAACACCGGTATGACGGAAACTAGGGCGGCAAGAGTGGAACAAAACACCAAGCATAAGGCCGAGCCTTCCACTCTTTACCAGGTATATAGGTGCATTAATTAAACAAGAGATATTGTGATATCCCAAAATATCCATGTTCCAACAAGGAATGAACTTCATCTTCACCTGCAACTAGCAACACTATAAGAGGGGCTGAGCAAAAGCGGTGACATAGCCAAACAACGGTTTGCTAGGAAAAAGATGGTTAGAGGCTTGACATGGCAATATGGGAGGCATGATAAACAAATGGTAGGTAGAGCTAACATAGCGATAGAGCGAGTAACTAGCAAAGCAAAGATAGAAGTGATATCGAAGGTATGGTCATCTTGCCTGCAAGGTTCTCAGAGTTGTTGAAAGGTTGATCCTTGTTAGCGTACTCAACAGGTTCCTTGTTCACGTACTCGTCTCCCAGCTCTACCCAAAGCAAGACCACAAGAAATGGAACCACAATAAATCATGGTGCAATGCACAAGCAACATGATGCAATACATGGCATGATATGCGAGATGTGATATGCAATGCTTATGTGTGCTCCGAAAGGAAAAATGATGAACAAGGTATAAACTTGGCAAACCAAGCATGCCGCTGGAAAGATGAGGTGATTTCGGTTGAAATCAATATAAAGATCGCCGAAAACGGATGCACGGTTTGCAAATGGCAAGCAAAACAAGAATGACACAAATCTGCGATTAACAGCATGATAGCACTTAGAATACATCAAGAAACTATGTTACAGCACCCCAACATATCGACAAAGCACATGGCAGTGATCTACAAGAGATTCTTGACAAAAGATGAACACTAAGATATGGCTAATCACACCATAACAGGTTCAAACATGCATGGCAAAAGTACAAAAGATATCAGCTTGGACATGGCATAAACAGCATCAGGTAGCAATGTTCAGAGCAAGCAATCAACATGCTACAGGAACTTATAATAGCAAAACAAGGCATGCCATGATTCTACTCAAAGCATAGAACAAAAGTCCCTTACTGACCATGAGCCAAAAAGGATCAGAAGGTATGATGGCACCCATGTAAACATAGCAAGTTTCGTTAACAGATTCAGCAAACAGGGCATTGGCATTGACAGAATTATGAAGGCATCTTTGCGAGCTCGATTCACTCACCACAAGCCACTGCATGACAAGATAAGCATAGCACCAGCAAGAATACATGTTTATGAAACTAAACATGGCAAAAACAAGTTTATAGCATGCAAGGATCAACTACAACAACCTTGCCAAAATTGAATAACATGTAAACAATCTGCCAGGAAACATTTTATAGCAAAGTTAGAGCAAGAAAATGACATGCTAGACTACTCCATAATTGCAAACAGGGGCATGAATGGATAGAGCATAACCATATGTTCAAAACATCCTTACTGAAGTATCTCAAAATATGCATGGATCTCTCTGTAGAATCAAGTTTACATGGCATCAAAATAACAGCAAAACAGGAACTGAAATCAGCAACATCACGAAGCCTAGTTTGCATGCTTGTTCTAGTCACCACATAACTCACAAAAATACATGGCAAGCACCTCTGTAAATATGGCATGACATAGTCCAAAACACATGTAGAGCTCATGCCATAAGATGCACACAATAAATGTAGCAAAAATGACAAATGCCCACAATCTGTTAAGAAACAGAAACTAACATTATATAGCACTCTTGCATCAGAGATTTGGGCATCGAGATGACCTCAAATGAACATAGCCAAATGGAGCAAAATGAAGAGCAGATTGTAATGAACATTTTGATATATCATGCGCATGAAATGAAGCTACGGATGCAGAGATATGATGCGATGAATAGGGCTAAAAAATAACGCAGACTTAGAGAAAAAACGAGGTCAACCTAGGGTTTTCCAGATCTGGATCCGGTTCGGGCTCGCCGGAGTTGGAGTTCGCCGGAGTTGATGCGGGAGGAGGCCGGAGAAGGGTTCGGGGAGGCTGCCGGGGTCGGGACGTCACGGATCCGGCGGAGGCCGGCGGCGGGAGCTGCGCGCGGGACCCGAGGCGACGGAGATCTCGGGCGGCCGGCGAGCTCCGGTGGCCGGGCGGGCTGCGGGGCCACGCTGGCGGCGGCGAGGCGGAGGCCGGCGGCGGGGAGGAGTTTGCCTAGGGTTTGCCCGAAATTTCGGAGGGGGAGGTGTTTTTATAGGTAAAGGGAGCTAGGAGGCTCCAAATGGAGTGCGGTTTTCGCCCACACGATCGTGATCCGACGACGGAGAGCATGGAAGTGACTTAGATGGGTTATTGGGCTGCTTTGGAGGGGTGTTGGGCTGCAACCCAAAAGAGACCTTTGCGGTTACCCGGTTAACCGTTGGAGTATCAAAAGACCTCCAAATGGCACGAAACTTGACAGGTGGTCTACCGGTGGTGTACCAAGGCCACTTGGCAAGCCTCGGTCCATTCCGAGAACGTTTAACACCCGCTCACGAAAAGAGACAAGAGGGGTGCGCCGGTGCATGTAGGAGTGTCGGTTTGCAAAACGGACAATGGGGAAAATGCTCAGATGCATGAGACGAACACGTATGCAAATGAGATGCACATGATGACATGATATGAGATGCATGACATGAACAAAATGCAAAACGAAAGACAAAACCCAACCACGGAGGGAATACCATAACACATAGTCGAAAATGGCAAGAGTTGGAGTTACAAATATGGAAAATTACATCCGGGGTGTTACAACTTTTCTCGTAGTTGCGGATGCTTGCGAGAGGGTTAATCATACGTAGGAGGTTTGTTCAAGTAAGAACAACACCTAAGCACCGGTCCACCCACATATCAAATTATCAAAGTAGCGAACACGAATTAAGCCAACATGATGAAAGTGACTAGATGAAATCCCCGTGTACCCTCAAGAACACTTTGCTTATCACAAGAGACCATTTTGGCCTGTCCTTTGCCTCAAAAGGATTGTGCTACCTTGCTGCACTTTTGTTACTACTATCATTACTTGCTCGTTACAAATTATCTTGCTATCGAACTACTCCGCTACTTACAATTTTAGCACTTGCAGACATTACCTTGCTGAAAACCACTTGTCATTTCCTTCTGATCCTCGTTTGGGTTCGACACTCTTACTTATCGAAAAGGCTACAGTTGACCCCATATACTTGTGGGTCATGAAGGGTTACAAGGTCGTTAACTAGGAGCCAGGCGGCGACAGAGATCTTGGAGTATATGTCAAGTCTTCGGGGGAGACAGTCTTGATCACGCCTCCTGAGTACGGCCTCCGGAGTCCATCTCGATCATGAATGAAGGCTCGTCGGCCCAACACGAGAGGAATGAGCCGACTAGGTTGGTACCCCCTTATCCAGGACACCGTCAAGAGGGAATCGGACGATCCCAATTCCAAGGTCCCGCTATTATGTGATGTGTTCCCGCAAAATGAGCCAGGTGAAAAATAATTACTTGTTATTTTTCTATTAATTTTACTAAAAAATGACCCACCAACATTTACAGTGACACTAAGACTCGTCGCAAAAATGGACATGCCTAATGTCGGCCGAATACGTCGCCAAAAATCAGCCCAG